>NC_135819.1:1885130-2053459 GCF_964213995.1 Mustelus asterias
AAACATCGCAGCCAGTGATCGAAGCTGTTAGAGGCTCCTACAGCTTGAGGATCCAATTCTAGTCTATCGGGTTTTAGTATCTGCTCCATCCCAAAACTTTTTGCTAATAAAATTGATGCACTATCAATCAAGCAAAGACTAGTTTGTATGCGAGAACAAATAGGCTTTTATTAGCAAAAAGACTTGGAGCACACCCATGCCGATGAACTGGCCCAGAGACTGAGGCAGGGGGTGGGAGCAGTCACCTTTATACCTGGGCCAGAGGGGAGGAGTCCCAGGCCGGGCCGGCAGGGGCATGTCCAGGCATGTCACACACACGCACAGACACACACACACACACACACACACACACACACACACAGGCAATAAGCTAACAGTGGTTTACCACAGACAGCTTCCGTTCCCAAATTGCCAATGTAGACCTTGCCGTCTGAAGCTCCGGAGTAATAGGACATTCTTCAGCTTGGTTTTCTTCCCGCTGTTCTGCTCCACCTGGTTAGGAGTTGTTGCTTGTGTTAATTGGTTAACGCCAATAGCTACAGCTGCTATTGTGCCATTGGAGCAGGAACCGAGCCTTCGGGAATTGACAGAGAGAGAACAATAATAAAGTTGGGACTCGGAGTCTGCCCATGGCCGCACCATGGCACACGTACATGCAACTCCGGGCACACCACTGTGGATTCAACATTGAGTTCAAAAACTTTAGACTGTGAACTTTCCCTTCCATCTTGACCACTTCATCGTTTGTTTTCTTTGTTTCTCCCAATGCAAACAATGCCTTTGTTTTGCTTTCACTGAGCACTGACATTTGTCGTCCTATTAACACATTCTGCTCTCTCACCCTTATACTGCTATTAGCACCTTCTTTATCCTTAATGCTACCATTAACAGTCCCCTTGTCTTGTGTCCATGACATCTTTGTCAATCTCTCCTCAGCTCCAATCCATCCCTGACCTTCTATTCTGCTTCATCGCCGCCAACCCCCCTCCTACTATATAATCCTACATTTCTACCCCTCTTCATCTCTGAAGAAAAGTCATACGAATTCAAAATGTTAACTCTGTTTCTCTCTCCACAGATGTTGCCAGACCTGCAGAGTTTATCAAGCATTTTCTGTTTTTATTTCAGATTTCCAGCATCTGCAGTATTTTGCTTTTATTTTGGAAATATATCACTGTTCCTTCACTGACGCTGGATAAAACTCCTGAAACTCCCTCCCTAACCTACACCACATGGACTCCAATAGTTCAAGGCGGCGGCTCACCACCACCTTCTCAGGGGCTATTAGGGATGGGCAATAAATGCTGCTCTAGCCAGCAATGTCCACATCCCATGAATGAAGACAATAAAAGCTTAGAACCTCTTCCTTGGACTGAGCATTTGATTAGTTCCCAATACCTCCTTACCCTGGTTTAGTGACAAATGTTTTCTTTATTGATTTGCGGGATGTAGGCATCACTGGATCAGTCAGCATTTATTGTCCATTGCTAATTACTCTTAAAAGGTGGTGATGAGCCACCTTCTTGCATACAACTGAGTGGCTTGCGAGACTTTTCAGAGGATAGTTAAGAGTAAGCCACATTGCTGTGGATCTGGAGTCACATAAAGGCCAGACTGGGAAGGACATTAGTGAACTAGATGGATTTTTATGCTAACCCAGTAGTTTTTTGATCACCATTACTGAGACTAGCTTGTTTAATTCCAACTTTATATTTAATTAAATTCCCGAGCCGTGGTAGAATTTGAAGTTGTGTGTTCAGATTATACTTCTAGGCCATGGATTTGCTATTCCAATAGCATAACCACTAAACTACCATACCCCATAATTGCTGCTGTGAAGGACGTTGGGAGGTTTCGCTACCTTAAAGGCACGTTGTTGCTGTTTGCTAACATGGCCTTCCCTCTAAATCAAGTCCAGCTCGTCTATTGATAATAGCTTAATATGTCCCAAGGTGCTCCACAAGGAGTTTAACTTACAGAATTTGACACTGAGAGCCATATGGACATACCAGATTGGGTGAACAAAAGCTTGATCTAAAAGTTAGGCTTCATAAAGCATCTTAAAGGAAGCTAGAAACATGAAGAGATGGAGAGGTTTAGGAAGGGAATTCTATAAGTTGAGAGTTTCTTGCAGAATGGGTTCATAGAATCATAGAATCCTCTATAGTACAGAAGGAGGCCATTCGGCCCATCGAGTCTGTGCCGAACACAATCCCACCCAGGCCCTATTCCTGTTACGCTCATTTATCCTGCTAATCCCCATGACACTAGGGTCAATTTAGTATGGCCAATCAACCTAAACTGCACATCTTTGGGGTGTGGGAGGAAACCGCAGCATCCAGAGGAAACCCACGCAAACACGGGGAGAAAGTGCAAACTCCACACAGACAGTGACCCGAGGTTGGAATTGAACCTGTGCGCTAACCACTGTGCCACCGTGCCACTTATCTCCCGAGTCACGCTTCAGAGATCTCCTTTGTACTATGCCAGTCAGAACGAACTCATACTAGATGGGGGGAATATTTCCATCCCACCCACCACGAGAATCATAGCAGGTGGGAGAGGACCATGCAAAAGTCATTGACCTCGGTGGGATTTTCCAGTCTTGGGGCGAGCGGAAAATCGTTGTTAATCTTTTGTAACTTTGTATTTTGAAATAACATGACAGAAAGCACTACCTAGCCATTATTCCTGATACATTGAATGATCAAGGTACAGATAGGCATATTTTTCAAAATAAAGAGAGAATATTTGCGTGGCATTTGAATAGTTTGTTTACCTGGGTGGCACGGTAGCACAGTGGTTAGCACTGCTGCCTCACAGCGCCAGGGACCCGGGTTCAATTCCGGCCTCGGATCACTGTCTGTGTGGAGTTTGTACATTCTCCCCGTGTTTGCGTGAGTTTCCTCTGGGTGTTCCCGTTTCCTCCCACACTCCAAAGATGTGTCTGTTAGGTTGACTGGACATGCTAAATTAACCCTTAGTGTCCCGGGACATGAAAGGTTAGAGGGGTTAGCAGGGTAACTAAGCGGGCTTAGGGCCAGGGGAGAATGTTGTCGGTGCAGGCTCGATGGGCCGAATGGCCTTCTTCTGCACTGTAGGGTTTCTATGATTTCCATAAAACATCTATGAATTTCCTGCTCTCAGCATCAGTCAACTGCATTTTACTCAGACCCTCAAAAGCAAATAAATTCTCCTCTGTCAAACATGATTCAAAATGTAGCCGGTTAATGTTTGCTTTAGAATCCTGCAAGACGAGATAAAATTAGGAATCTTTTCAGAATTGCCTCCCTTCTTCTGGTATCTTTGGTAAATTCAGTAGGGCCAACCATCTCAAGATTGTAGCTGAATTTATAGAATCATAAAATCGCTACAGTGCAGAAGAGCAGTACAGTTCGACCGGAGCAAGAGAGAGAGGAGCGACTGGTGGCTAGAGTGAAAGGGTAAGAGATTGGCTTTATTTTACTTACTTTTTCGCGGGGTTTCTTAATCTAGTAGTTTTAAGGGAAAAACGGAAGTAGGCCGACCGCGGGGTGACCTGGGAAGGTTTTTTGTAGTTTTTTTAGCGCGCGGGAGGTTTAAAAAGCAGGCCGCACTATCCAGCGGGCAGTGTTGAGAGCGGGCGGCGGAGTGAGCAGGTAGCAGAGTGAGGGCTGAAGGGCTTTGGCTCAAAACGGGCTTCGGCAAGAACAGGCAGAGGCGAGAGTAGGTTTTTTTTCCCAGAAAGTTTATTCTTGTTTAGAGTAAAAAAAATGCCAGGCAAGATGTTGGAATGCTCCTCTTGCAAGATGTGGGAGATCAGGGAGACCTCCGGTATCCCTGACGACAACACCTGCAAAAGATGCATCCAGCTGCAGCTGCTAGCAAAGCGTGTTAGGGAACTGGAGAAGGGGCTTGATGACCTCCATCTAATTCGGGAGAATGAGGAGTTTATAGACAGTAGCTTTAAGGAGGTAGTTACACCCAAGCAGCAGAGCACAGGAAATTGGGTTACTGTAAGGAGAGGAAATGGAAATGTGAAAGGACAGGCAGAGCAGGGTTTCCCTGTGGCCATACCCCTCCACAACAGGCATACTAAATTGGATACTGTTGTTGGAGATGCTTTACCTGGGACAAGCTGCGACAGCCGGAACTCTGACACTGAGTCTGGTTCTACAGCGCAAAAGGGTGGGAGGAAGAAGAGGAGAGCAGTAGTGATAGGGGACTCAATGGTCAGAGGTACGGACAGGAGGTGCTGTGGTCGGGACAGAGACTCCTGCATGGTTTGTTGCCTCCCGTGTGCCAAGGTCAGGGATGTCTCTGATCGCGTGCACAGCGTTCTAAAGTGGGAAGGTGATCAGCCAGATGTTGTGGTACACATCGGTACAAATGACGTAGGTAGGAAGAGTGAGGAGGTCCTAAAGAGTGAATACAAAGAGCTTGGGAGGAAGTTAAAAAGCAGGACCCTGAGGGTAGTAATCTCAGGATTGCTACCTGTACCACGTGCCAGTGAGGGTAGGAGTAGGATGCTTGGGCGGATGAACACGTGGCTGAGGAACTGGTGTAGGGGGCAAGGTTTCCGATTCTTGGATCATTGGGACCTCTTCTGGGGCAGGTGGGACCTGTACAAGAGAGACGGGTTACACCTAAGCTACAAGGGGACCAATATACTTGCAGGGAGGTTTGCTAGTGTTATTGGGGAGCGTTTAAACTAGATTTGCAGGGGGATGGGAACCAGAGTGCCAGAGCAGATAGTGGAGTAGGGGTAAAAAGACAGGTTAGTTCAAGCAAAATCACAAATGGAAGGGTTGAGTGTGGTGGAAATAACCTTTTGAGGTGTGTCTATTTCAATGCCAGAAGTATTGTGGGGAAGGCAAATGAGCTGAAGGCGTGGATAGACACATGGAAATATGACATTATAGCCATTAATGAAACTTGGCTACAGGAGGGGCAGGACTGGCAGCTCAATGTTCTAGGGTTCCAATGTTTCAGGCGGGATAGAGGCAGAGGGATAAAAGGTGGGGGGGTGGTGGCATTGTTGGTCAGGGAAAATGTTACAGTGGTACTCAGGCAGGATAGATTAGGGAGCTTGTCTACAGAGGCCGTATGGGTGGAGCTGAGAAACAGGAAAGGTATGACCACATTAAATGGGGTTGTATTATAAACCACCCAATAGTCAGCGAGAATTGGAGGAGCAAATCAGCAGAGAGACAGCTGACAACTGCAAGATACACAAAGTTGCGATAGTAGGGGATTTTAATTTTCCACATATAGATTGGGATTCGCATACTGTTAAAGGTTTAGACGGGGTAGAGTTTGTAAAATGTGTTCAGGAAAATTTTCTACATCAGTATATAGAGGTGCCAACTAGAGAGGATGCAACATTGGATCTCCTATTGGGAAATGAGTTAGGGCAGGTGATGGATGTGAGTGTGAGGGAACACTTTGGATCCAGTGATCATAATGCCATTAGTTTCAACCTGATCATGGATAAGGATAGATCTGGTCCTCGGGTTGAAGTTCTGAACTGGAAAAAGGCCAAATTTGATTAAATGAGAAGGGATCTGGGAAGTGTGGATTGGCACAGGCTGTTCTTTGGTAAGGATGTAAATGGAAAGTGGGAGGCCTTCAAAGGAGAAATTTTGAGAGTGCAGAGTTTGTATGTTCCTGTCAGGATTAAAGGCAAAGTAAATAGGAATAAGGAACCTTGGTTCTCGAGGGAGATTGTAACACTGATTAAGAGGAAGAGAGAGTTGTATGAAATGTACAGGCAGCAAGGAACACATCAGATGCTCGAGGAGTATAAAAAGTGCAAGAAGCTACTTAAGAGGGAAATCAGGAGGGCTAAAAGAAGACATGAGGTTGCTTTGGCAGACAGAGTGAAGGAAAATCCAAAGAGCTTCTATAGGTATGTTAGGAGCAAAAGGATAGTGAGGGATAAAATTGGTCCTCTTGAAGACCAGAGTGGTAGACTGTGTATGGAACCAAAAGAGATGGGGGAGATACTAAATGGTTTTTTGCATCCGTATTTACTGAGGAAACGGGCATGGAGTCTACGGAAATAGGGCAAACAGGTAGGGAGATCATGGAACCTTTACAGATTAAACGGGAGGAGGTGCTTGCTGTCTTGAGGCAAATCAGAGTGGATAAATCCCCAGGACTGGACAGGGTATTCCCACGGACCTTGAGGGAAGCTAGTGTTGAACTTGCAGGGGCCTTGGCAGACATATTTAAAATGTCAGTATTCACGGGGGAGGTGCCGGATGATTGGAGGGTGGCTCATGTTGTTCCGTTGTTTTAAAAAGGTTCCAAAAGAAATCCGGGAAATTATAAGCCAGTAAGTTTGACGTCGGTGGTGGGCAAGTTATTGGAAGGTGCGATAAGGGATAGGATCTACAAATACTTGGATAGACAGGGACTTATTAGGGAGAGTCAACATGGCTTTGTGCGTGGTAGGTCATGTTTGACCAATCTATTAGAGTTTTTCGAGGAGGTTACCAGGAAAGTGGATGAAGGGAAGACGGTGGATGTTGTCTACCTGGATTTCAGCAAGGCGTTTGACAAGGTCCCTCATAGGAAGGTTCAGTCGCTGGGTATACATGGGGAGGTAGTAAATTGGATTAGACACTGGCTCAATGGAAGGAGCCAGAGAGTGGTTGTGGAGAATTGCTTCTCTGAGTGGAGGCCTGTGACTAGTGGTGTGCCGCAGGGATCGGTGTTGGGTCCATTGTTGTTTGTCATCTATATCAATGATCTGGATGATAATGTGGTCAATTGGATCAGCAAGTTTGCTGATGATACAAAGATTGGAGGTGTAGTGGACTGTGAGGAAGGTTTTCAAAGCTTGCAGAGGGATTTGGACCAACTAGAAAAATGGGCTGAAAAATGGCAAATGGAATTTAACGCAGACAAGTGTGAGATATTGCACTTTGGAAGGACAAACCAAAGTAGAACGTACAGGGTAAATGGTAGGACTCTGAAGAGTACAGTTGAACAGAGGGATCTGGGAATACAGTTACAGAATTCCCTAAAAGTGACGTCACAGGTGGATAGGGTCGTAAAGAGTGCCTTTGGTACATTGGCCTTTATAAATCGGAGTATCGAGTATAAAAGTTGGAGTGTTATGGTAAGGTTATATAAGGCATTGGTGAGGGCGAATTTAGAGTATTGTGTACAGTTTTGGTCACCTAGTTACAGGAAGGATGTAAATAAGGTTGAAAGAGTGCAGAGAAGGTTCACAAGGATGTTGCCGGGACTTGAGAAGCTGAGTTACAGAGAGAGATTGAATAGGTTGGGACTTTATTCCCTGGAGCGTAGAAGAATGAGGGGAGATTTGAGAGAGGTATATAAGATTTTGATGGGTATAGATAGAGTGAATGCAAGCAGGCTTTTTCCACTGAGGCTAGGGGAGAAAATCGCACCGACCTTCTCAGAAGACAAACACATGAGGACGGCCTCAACCAGGATCTTGGGTTCATGTCACACTATCTGTACCCGAATGACTTGCCTGGGCTTGCAAAATCTCATAAACTGTCCTGGCTTGAGACAATTCGCACCTCTTTAACCTGCACTTAACCCTCTCTCCACTCGCATTGTCTGTATCTGTAAAGACTTGGTTACCTGTTAAGACACGCATTCCAACAATTATCTTGTAATTGAGTTTGTTTATATATGCCCTGTTTGTGAACCCAACTCCCACTCACCTGATGAAAGAGCAGTGCTCCGAAAGCTCGTGTTACCAAATAAACCTGTTGGACTTTAACCTAGTGTTATGAGACTTCTTACTGTGCCCATGAAGTCTGTACCGACTCTCTGACAAATTAACTTACCCAGGCCCTCACCTCTGCCCTATCCCCGTAACCCCACACATTTACCAAGGATAATCCATCTAACCTACATATCTTTGGACACTATGGGGCAATTTAGCATGGCCAATCCACCGACTTTCACATCTTTGAGTGTGGGAGGAAACTGAAGCACCTGGAGGAAACCCACGCAGGCACGGAGAGAACGTACAAACTCCACACAGGCAGTCACCCAAGGCTGGTATCGAACCCGGGTCCCTGGAGCTGTAAGGCAGCAGTGCTAACCACTATGCTGCCCATTAATCACCCTTTAAGACCTGACATGAGCCTGATGCACCACATTCTAATAGCATTTGATGGTCATGGCTAAAACCACTCTCCACAAATTCTGTCCAAAATCAAGCCAAAATTATCCCTGCCACTACAGAGAGCGGTATGAGAAATAATAAGGTATTCCCGTGGGGCAGCACGGTAGCACAGTGGTTAGCACTGCTGCTTCACAGCTCCAGGGACCTGGGTTCGATTCCCGGCTTGAGTCACTGTCTGTGTGGAGTTTGCACATTCTCCTCGTGTCTGCGTGGGTTTCCTCCGGGTGCTCCGGTTTCCTCCCACAGTCCAAAGATGTGCGGGTTAGGTTGATTGGCCATGCTAAAATTGCCCTTAGTGTCCTGAGATGCGTAGGTGAGAGGGATTAGTGGGTAAATATGTAGGGATATGGGGGTAGGGCCTGGGTGGGATTGTGGTCGGTGCAGACTCGATGGGCCGAATGGCCTCTTTCTGTGCTGTAGGGATTCTAAGATTCTAAGGTACATAATGGAGTCCATTCAATATCATGACCTTCATCAAATAGCTCAGCATTGAGATCCCAGGAATCAATTTGATCAGAATCAGAATTGGGCCAACATATAAACTCTAAAAGCAGGCCCGAGGTTGGGGGTTCTGCAGCGAGTAACTCACCCCCACACTCCGCAAAACCTGTCCATCATCAACAAGGCACAAGTCAGGAGTGTGATGGAATACTCCCCACTTAACTGGATGAGAGCAGCCCCAACAACACTCAAGAAGCTCAATAACTGTTTCCATGCTGTAAATCTCTATGACTCTATGACTCTATGACCTTCCAGGACAAAGCAGCCCGCTTAATCAGGAACTACCCACCACCTTAAACATTCATTCCCTCGACCAGTGGCGCACAGTAGCAGCAGTGTGTACTATCCACAAGATGCACTGCAGCAAATCACCTCGGCTCCTCCAACAGTACCTCCGAATGAAGGGCCTCAGAAGAAGATCCACCTCCACCAGCTGAAGAATAATTAGGACTATACAATAAAAGGGAATCATAAGACACAACAGGTAACCAAACTGAATGTCAGGATTCGTTACGTGCATGAAAATAAAAATAGGAGGAAAATCAGGAAATTGTATGCAAATTGGTCACTTCTCTGATCCCTAGCTCCCCTGCTTGTGGCATTAGTTGTTGGGAGTGGCTCGGATTCAAGTTTACCTGCGGGTCCGTGGTTGCACTGAGTTCTAGAGAGAGAGGCACAGTGCAATGTGTAGTGAGAGTCGCTGAGTGTACCTGGTGCAGGGTGAAGCAATCATGAAATCCCGATGCTTTAATATAATACTGGGTAAGTGATGGCAACCGCATCATTGTAGCGTGTCGGCAGGGCAGTGCTCAATCCAACAAAGGGCGTGCAACACAAACTAAAGGTTAAACTGAATTTTCCCAATGGTTTAATTGAGAAGTCTGAAATAGTAGAAGCTGGGCTTTGGTTGAAGAGAATTTTTTTGGGGAGAATTCCAGCCATTATTTTTAAACCCCTAGTTCTAGATTCCACCCTGTCAATACCCCTCCGGGTCTTAAAGGTCTTGATTAAGTCGCCTCTTTCTCTTCTAAACGCGAGTACAAACCTAACCTCACCAACCTTTCCTCATAAGACAACTCGCCCATTCCTAGTGTTAGTCTCGTAAACCTTCTCTGAACTACTTGCAACACATTTATATCGTTCCTTAAATAAGGAGACCAATACTGTACATAATGCTCCAGATGTGGTCTCACCAATCTCTTGTGCAACTGAAGCATGATCTTCCTACTTTTTTGATCAATTCCCCTCACAATAAAAGATAGCATTCTATTTGCTTTCCTAATTACTTGTTATAACTGTATAGTCTTTTGCGATCCATGCGCCAGGATCACTCTAAATCTTAGACCTCTGCAATCTCTCACTATTTAGATAATAGGCTTTTTTTTTCATTCTTCCTGCAAAATCAGAAGAATTCACATTTGCCCACATTATTCACCATTTGCAAACCATTGCCTACTCACTTAATCTATCTACATCATTTTGTAGCCTCCTTACGTCCCCTTCAGAATTTACTTTCCCACCTATCTTCCAGTTGTAACAAATCTAGCAACCATACCTTCAGTCTCTTCATAGGACCATAGAACCCTAGAAAAGTTACAGCATAGAAGAAGGCCTATCTTGTCCATGCCAGCCCAAGGACACCCAGGTGCCATTTCTAATCCCACCTTCCTGCACCCAGCCCTTAGCCATGTAGCTTGCAGCATTTAAGGTGCAGTTCCAGGTACTTTTTAAAAGTGTTTACATTCTCTGTCTCCACCACCAACCCTGGCAGCGAATTCCAGACACCCACTATCCTCTGTGTAAAATAGTTCTTCCTCATGTCCCTTCTACACCTACTGCCACTTATCTTGAATCTATGTGCCCTGGTTCTAGAATTCTCTGCTAAAGGAAACAATTTTATCCTGTCTACTCTATCTCTCCCCCTCATAATTTTGTACATTGCAATCAAATCACCCCTCAACCTTCTTTGTTCCAAGGAAAATAACCCCAACCTATCCAATCTCTCTTCATAGCTATGTTTTTATAGACCTGGCAACATTCTTATAAACTCCTCTGCTTCGAGAGCAGTTACATCCTTCCTGTAATGTGGTGACCGGACCTGCAGAAAATACTCCAGTTGTGGCCTCACCAGTGCTTTATACAATTCCAACATTATATCCTTACTTTTATATTCTATACCTCTGCCAATGAAGGAGAACATTCCTTATGCCTCTTTACAACCTTGTCTACTTGAACTGCTGCTTTTAGGGACCTGTGTACTTCTATGCCAAGATCTCTCACTTCATCCACTCCTCTTAGTATATCCCCATTTATTGTGTATTCCCAAAAACTGTTTGAATTCCCAACTGCACCACCTCGCACTTCTCTGTGTTAAAATCCATCTGCCATTTTACCTATTTTCCATTATCATTTCCCCAGATTCACTTTCTATAGGACAAATGCTTACTTTCTTAACTCTTCTTATTTAACTATCTATAGAAACTCTTACTATCCAGCTTTATAGACTAACTCTCTTTCTCATATACTCTACTTTTTCCCTCCTTATCAATCTTTTTGTCATTCTTTGCTGTTCTTATATTATATTCTTTCCAATCTTCGGACCTGCCGCTTGTCAAAAGTTTTTTTAAAGTTTAAAGTTTATTTATTAGTCACAAGTAAGGCTTACATTAACACTGCAATGAAGTTACTGTGAAATTCCCCTAGTCGCCACACTCCGGCGCCTATTCGGGTCAATGGAACCTAACCAGCATGTCTTTCAGAATGTGGGAGGAAACTGGAGCACCTGGAGGAAACCCACGCAGACACGGGGAGAATGTGCAAACTCCACACAGACAGTGACCGAAGCTGGGAATCGAACCTGCGTCCCTGGCGCTGTGAGACAGCAGTGCTAACCACTGTGCTACTGTGCCGCCCACACTGTGCAATTACATGTTTTTTCTTTAAGTTTAATACTGTCTTTAACTTTGTTGATTAAACACAGGTAGTGGACCCTTCTCTTGGAATTTTTCTTTCTCATTGAAATGTCTATTCTATGCATTTTGAAATATCCTTTAATATCCTGGGACGGCACAGTGATTAGCACTGCTGCCTCACAGCGCCAGGGACCCAGGTTCGATTCCCGGCTTGGGTCACTGTCTGTGCGGAGTCTGCATGTTCTCCCTGTATCTGCATGGGTTTCCTCCGGGTGCTCCAGTTTCCTCCCACAGCCACATTATGACTGTTCCACACATCATGACCCACTGTAATTGATTTACCCATTTTATACTTCAATGGACGCATCTATCCTTCAACAATATTCATAAAACATAAATATTGGCATGCAAAACTCCAATTTAAAACAAATTAACCAAATGTGCCTTTTCTTTCCAGCAATGTATTGCAGCCATATCTGGAATCACTTCTCAGTCACAACAGAAACCTACCCTGATCACAGTGAGTCTTACAATGGTGAGTTACAGTATTGAAGCAATGAAGCTGTTTGGGAACGGGAGACTGTTAGGATAATTGGTCTAATTGTTGAAGCTTTCTCTTTCTCTTGCATTTATTAGAGTGATATTCCTGTCAACATATTCCACTTTTCAGCTCAAGTTACAATTCCAGTCTACTGTACACTCATTTCATTGTTTCCTTCTATTTATAGCGCTGGTAGCTTCGATTATTGGTTTAATTGTGGGAAACTGCAGTTTATTGAGCAGAGTAAATGGACTCCCACTCTAGCTATCCTAAACTTGGCATCCTTGAAATCTTTCAGAGAGGGTGTTATACCAAAGTCCCACCTGCTCTCTTGGGGCTACATTAAAAAACATTCCACTGTAATATTCCAAAGAAGAGCAGGTGAATTCTCCCCTGACCAATACTGATTTCCCCTAGTCAACGTCACGAAAACAGATGATGTTTCTGGGATCTTGTTGCGTGCTCGATCACGCTGTTCAAGTAGTGCAGCGGGCCGGGAAATGTCAGCGGGATTCACGCCCTTCGTCCTGTCGATCACGCGTTACCTGGGCCATCTTTAAAGCAATATTTAATTTCAAATTTGAATGTTATTAGCGAGCCTGGGACGGTATCGTCTGGGCTCGCTAATATTTCCCACCCCACCGGGGAAAGTTCCCACCAGCGGGGGTTAAAGCTGGTCCCCATCAATGGAGTGCAGGTGTGATGGCCTCGCTGTTGGGGGCAGAGGCCATTGAGGCTCCCCCGGCGGTTCAGGGACGGGGGCTGCTCCTTGGACAGTGCCAGTCTGATGCCCTGGCACTGGGCCATGCCAAGGGGGTGGGGTCTGAAGGGGCAAGGCCTTCTGGGGGGCAGGGCCAGGCCGGGTCGATCGGTAGTGGTGGGCATGGGTGAGGGGAGGGGGGGTGTGGATGGAAACCGCTGCACATTCTGCACATCAATCAGTGGGGAAGAGAGGGGGCGATTGGGGCTGGCCATGGGGGAGGTGGCGATCGGGGCTGTCCCAGAGTGGGGTGGTGATCGGAGGGGCGGTGTCAGGGAAGCCAACAGAGGCCAGCAAGCGTGAGTGGGGGAGGGTGCGGGAAGCCATCTGGAGGCCAGAGATGCACATGCACTGCTCTCCTTTCTGAGAGATCGGCACATGCAAGTGGCCCGATCAGTGCGCTAATGCCGGTTTCTTGGGTGGGATTAGACTCCCCCCACCCTTACCAACATGAATCCCCTGGTGGATTCTGTGAAGCGCAGAGTGCCGGAAATTCACCTGACTAAATGCGCCCAAAAAATGGGCCGGAAAATCTCCCGTTTTCCTGCCATTGAGTACTTAGTTTCTTTTTGTGGAAATCACACCCATGGTGTTAAAAAATGAGAAAATTTACTCTTGGGCTCCAAAATTGCAGCTGATTGAATGTCATGTCATTAATTTGCTTTGTTTCTGTTCCAGATTCAACTCCATATCATTCTGAATCCACACAGAAAAGCCATGGAAACAATACAGTTCAAGTAACTTATAAATTATTCATAATTTTGTAGCAATGTTCTTGGCTGAACAACTGCAATGCTCCAGATCTGTATTGAGTTATTGATCTCACCAAGAGCCAGCAATATTATAGTGAATTGCACAAAATTACAGAATCAGGCCATTCAGCCTACACAGCCTTCACCCACCCCACTTCATCTCATTCTAACAGCAGATCCTTCCATTTCTTTCTCCCCCATGTACTTGACTCACTTCCCCTTAACTGCATTTATGCTATTTGCCTCAACTACTCCTGGCGGTGAGTTCCTACATTCTCACCACTTATAGGGTTGCTACAATTTGTCTCAGTGCTTCTGCAAGCTGAGGACGGGGCAATATCAGGCATGGTTCCTGCTCTGGATTCCCAGTTGGTGATTTCTGCTATCGAGTGTCTGTATATGGTGGTTAAGGACATAATCAGGTATTCACTGAGTGTGAGATGTAAAGAATGGTGTGACATTGCATGTTATTTTTTCTGTTTATATTTTGGAATCGTGTGTGTGTGTGTGTGATTTAATTAAATTGGGGAATTATTAATGAGACCATTAATCTAGATGAGTTGAGGCAGAAGGAGTAAAGGTGCTAACTGACTGCAGGTATAATGAGACATTCATGGTCCAGTGATTCATAACTGAATAGCTAAGTTTGGGAATTTGCATTAGGAAATACCTTAGGGATTTTTAGTTTTCAGCTGTTAAATTTTTAAAGGAAGCAAAGGTTTCATAAGTAAACAAGAGAAGGTTATTCAATTTTATTTGACCCCAAAGTGGGGGCCAAAGGAAACATGAGCGCTTTTTATATTTTGGAAAGATTTGAGTTCAAAGAAGTACTGAAGACAATGGAATCATAGATGAAAGTAAAAGGGATATTTAAAGTGAGATGTTGGGAGGATTAGTTGTTGGCTCTTTGAGGAAGATCTATGTCTGAGGGTTGCTTGGATTTCCACAGCAGATTGGAATAGAGTTTGAGAGGTCATGTGGTATATTTTATTAAAGTGACAGCAGCGTTGCCTTGGGCCATAATACTGGATTTTTATTTTTAAACATCTATAAGGGAGTGCTGGCCGAGAATTGTTAACTTGTGGGTCTGACCGAATAGGGAGTCTTTTGGGGAAAATATTTTGTAAGACAAATTTTAACTGTGTAACTGTAATCTTTTGTGCTTAAGTTTTCTTTTCTTCTTGTTAAACATTTCACTTTTAATTGTAAACATCCCAAAAGTGTTACTGTACTTCTTGCTGCTGAGATCAGTATGTTTCATTCTCATTTTCAGAATACAAAAAAAAAGGTATGGCCCGTAAGCAAAGTTTCCTTCTGCAATTTGCTTTGCCCTGCAATTAACATCCGTTATAGTCAAAACAATAGTCAATGACTGGGGTATTGGAGACCTAGGGGAATAGATTCTAGAATGAGCCAATGACCTGGGTTTTGCGGTCAATGGTGAAGTAAGTCTGCCATTGACCTTGAAGAAAATTGCCCACAAAACTCAAGCAATCTTTATGGTTGTTTTCCACTTTCCTGGTGGCAGTTTCAATCTGGTGCCAAATGAAAGGGACCTTTTGAAGTGCCGCAGCAGTAATGTCACTAAGCAGACTAAGCAACCAATCACATTGAAGTATTGTCACAGACAGCAATGTAGGACTTTAAACCAATGAGAATTTAAATTTGTAATTAATAATTAGATGATAAAATATAAATAATAACAAATATAAATAAGACAAGGTATGAAACAGTACAAGAGATTCCACATGTTGAGGCCATTCTTGAGAGGAAGGAATTTGTTTTGCTGATTTTTAATTATTCATTCGCAAGACATGGGCGTTGCTGGCTGGCCAGCATTTATTGCCCATCACAAGTTGCTCTTGAAAGGCAGTTGAGAGTTAACACATTGCTGTGGCTCTGGAGTCACATGTAGGACAGACCGGGTAAGAACGGCAGATTTCCTTCCCTAAAGGATAATTAGTGAACCAGATGGGTTTTCTCAACAATCGACAATAGTCATCAGTAGATTCTTAATTCCAGAAATTTTTTATTGAATTCAAATTCCACCATCTGCCGTGGCGGGATTCGAACCCGGGTCCCAGAACATTAGCTGAGTTTCTGGATTCATAGTCTAGTAATATCACTAGGCCATCGCCTCCTGCTTATTTGCGTGCCTGTGTGTGTTCCTTGAATCTATGACTGAAATTCACTCATTGCACACCAGATTGATTAAGTCTCTGTCAGAATCCCTGGCAAAATTGGTAAGTCAGGCAGCAGCAGTGTGGGTAACATGTTAAGGAATGAAAAGGATGCATAGAAGTACAGGGATCGCTGGGTGATCTGTCAGCACAAAGAATCAACTTGGACAACTGTGACACAAACTCCAGGAGTGAGAATTCCATCCTCAGTTGAATTGAAGAGTGGTTATTGGGGATGTGCAATGGAAGGAGGGGGGGTAATTTAAACAACATTTCTCCTCACCCCCTCCCTGTAATCAGAAAAGTGTTTCGATTTTCTTCCCCCATTATAAGGAATTTCCCAACCCTCAGTGTTGGCAAGATCCAATTTTCTATTATTAACCCCATAGCAAACTTGAAATATGACAAACTCAAAGGGTTAATTTATTTGCCCTCAAATGGGGGTGGAGCAACTTTTAGCTGCTTTGAACTGAAAGAAGGATAGAGAAATGAAAGATTTACAGGGCAAAGACCTTAGAATTATTGCTTGACTTGATTCCAGGATCCAGAATCAAAGTCCAATGAAGTATCCCTTCACAGAGGTTAGCAGGTTGAAGAGCGATGCTTTATAATTCAGTTTACCTGTAGAACTGATGTCACATGAGGAGTTCCAGTAGAAAGTGTAGGTGGGGCCAGGTATGCAATCTGGGCACAGCCTCTCTTCTGTACTCTGCTTGTAAATGTTAAAATGGCAGACTGAGATTTCAGTACAGCCAGGTTCTACATTCTGGCTTTGACAAAGGGTGTGAATCCCTTTATCTGTCCCTGAGATTGTTAAATATTACAACCATTGAGGCTTGAAACTTGAAATATGACAAACTTAAAGGGTTAGCTTATTTGCACGCAAATGGGAGTGGAGGGTAGCAGCTTTACCTCCTTTGCACTATTACAATGAAAGAGGGATAGAGAAAAGAAAGGTTTATGGGGCAAAAGAAGGTTGTGGGATCCCTTTACGTAGCAGAGGAATAGGATCTGGTTGGCCAGGCCCGGCTTATGAAATACTGATGGCCTTTGTATAGTTCTCTTTGAATTTGGTCTCTGTAGTCCTCAGGGGGTCATTAATGTCTCTTCAGAGATAACAGTAAGAACTTCTGTGAGTCTACCATGGTAACTTTTGTTCGAGGGTTACAGACAGGTATAGCTTCAGCCATTTTGAAAGGTCTTTGTCCAGTTTTTAAAATTTTAGAGATAAGCCATATGGAAATCTACATCTATTATAAAAATACACAATGTGAGCCTTTGTATAGTTCTCTTGAAATTTGGTTTCTGTAGCTCACAGGCCCTTCAGAGATAATGAGGTGCAAGTTGCTGCGATGCTTCGATAGTAGCTCCAAAGGTCACGGACAGACATAACCTCAGCCGAGTTAAAAATTCCTTCCCAGTTTTTAAAGTTTTAGAAATTAGCCATGAGGATATGAATGCCATAAAAATATATAGCACCATTTCTTAGACCCCTGACAGATGGCATGATCTACCTGTCTGTGATGACATGAAATAAGAATTGTCTTGATGGAGAGAGAGGAGTTGTTTCAAAAATGTGAGAGACCTTGTGAATGGCCAGGTAGAGAATTAAGAGTTCTCCTCAGGAAATCTTGTGGCTTAGTGGGTAGTGAACCTACCTCTGAGCCAGAGTTTCAGGATTCTGGTCCTACCCCAAGACTTGAGGGTCAATAAATGAGCATTCACGGTGTCAACCAGTAAATCTTTCTCATATTCCCAGGGCAGATGGTAAGACTGGGAGATTTCCCTGGTCAGCCAGAACCATGTGGTAAAGGCAAAGGCAAACCCATGTTGAAAGACTCTACATGCCAGGTCTTCTTCTGGGCTCTGTGGCAAACACCATCCTTGTTTTGACTGTTGGAGAACGAGAGAGAGAAAGGGCTCTCTGTAGTGTAGAGAATGGGAAGTTGTTGGGCCCGATTCTCCCGTTGCGACCCGCAGCTTTTCTGGCGTGTCAGGTCGGGAGATGCATGTGTCGGTCATTTCGCGGGTTCCCCGCGAGTGTTTACGGCCCATGCGCACCTCCCAACCGGAAGAAAATGCCACTGCCGGGAGCGCGCAGAAAACCTGCGGGAAGTGAGGTGAGTCATTTGAATACGTTTTACAGATATTTTAAATGTGATTATCAGGTCCAGAACCTGCCGCGCCCAATAGGATCTCCCACCCCGCCAGGTGTACTTCATTCCGGCAGGGTTTAAAGTAGCTCCTGAGAGGTTAAGGGGTTAACGTCCCACCCACGTTCGGGGAACTAGCAGGAGACCCCCGCCAGAGTGAAGGGGGGGGCAATTGGGGGCCCCTCAGGGGGTCAAGCAGCAGGGTGTGGTGCCCCCTGGGCATGGGTACCCTGACAGTGCCAGCCTGTGCCCCCTAGCACTGCCCAAGGGACAAAGTGTCCATGCCAAGGGGGCACCTTGGCACCACCCATCGGGCATCGGGCAGGGCCTATTGTGGGTAGGGCCTAGGGGGCGATTGGTGGGGTTGGGAGGGTCACACTGCCACTCTGCATGGGGATTGGTCTGAGCTGGAGGGAGGCCAGCGATTGGGGCAGGCTGGGGGGGGTCATCTGCCGGGGGTGGGGGGGGGGGGGGGGGGCCTGCCAGGGGTGGGGGGGGGGGGGTCATCTGCCGGGGGTGGGGGGCGCCTGCCAGGGGTGGGGGGGGGCCTGCCTCCCAGAGGGGGGTCTGATCCCAGGGGGATTAGCGGGGTGGGTCTGCTGGGGTGAGGGGAGATTGCCACTGCTGGGGATGGCGTAGGGGGGGGGGGGGGGGGTGCGGGGGGCTGGACATCGGGACGCTCCGGGACGGGACGGGGGGGTCAGGGCTGGCCCGGGAATGCTTGTGTGGGCCGCGATCGGGCTGTGGGGGTGGGGTGGTGCTGGAGGGGCAGCACTGTGGGGGTCCCGGGTCAGTTTGATCGCTGGCCAGCAAACAGGGAGACTGACAGCTCAAGACCACTACGCTTGCGCAGAGTTCCAGAACTGTCAGACTCTGGCGCGAATAGCCCCCCCCCCACTCCCCGGGGGGATTTACGATTGTGACCTCTACATTGCACAGAGTGTGGAGATCAGGTCTGAAGTTGCCCTGAAAAAACAGTCGTGATCTAGAACAGTTCTCCCACCAATTCAGCACTTCGGGGAGAATCGCCCCATTGTTCTGTGTGGCAGAAAATGCAAATGACGTGGTTCAGGTATGACAGGTATCGGAAAATTTGTTTGTCAGAAACAGAGTAAAACCCTATTGCAATAAAGCAGGTGAGGTGCAGTGAGTGCCTGCCACTTCCTCGGGAGATTTTTAAAAGGACATTTTGCAGCAGAGTACAAAGTTAATCCTTTCACCGTGGAGGGATGTTCTTAAAAAGAGCCCACGGAGCCTAAGACTAAATAGGGAAGAAAGTTAACAAAACAAAAGCTAAAGTTGCTGCAAGATAGAATGAAGCGTTTTCTGCATTTTCTCACTTTAGTTTGAAAGGTTGCTGAATTGCTTTCAGTGTGCAAAGGGGTTAATGTTTGCATCTGCTGATACGACCTTGAAAGTTAACAATGATGTAATCAACGCACAAAATCAACTGTTGCTGTTTTCTGATTTGTATTGGTAACTGATTTGGAGCAATTAACAAACTTTAACAAATTAAATTATCAAAATATGAAACTGGTTTTCAGTGTACGGCCACTAGATACAACCAGTCATACTAACGATGTGAGTGGTCCCTAGGTGCAGAACTTCAGATTATCATGGAAGCTTTGCCATTTTCAGAAGCTATAACCATCAGTATTTTGATAATAACGCCCCTGTTTCAAAATCGGGGCAGTAATTCTCTGGCCATTCAGGCCCCACAACCACTGCCAGCGAGAATGGATAATTTGGCACTCAGCCAAATCTCCTGTTCACTGCGGGACCAGAGAATCCAAGCTGCAAGCTCGGTTGGAGAATCCGGCCCAGGATCTTTTAAGTCCTCCTCACAGGGCCTTGGACTGATGGCTCATCTGAAAGTCAGCGCCTACAACAGCGTAGCCCTTCTTCGGAGGGTAAGCCTAGATTTTGTGCTCAAGTCTCTTGGAGTGAGACCTGAACCGACAGCCTTCTGACTCGGATACAAAAGTGCTACCAGCTGATCAATGGCTGACAGGTACTCCAAGATAGGGAGAGTGTCGGATTTTGTCTGAAGGACATTGCTTGAATTTTTGACAACAATCCAACAGGCAACATGGTCATTATTTTTAGCTGCCTGCCACATAATTCACCGCTTTGCTGAATCCATTGTTCCACAGAGCGGTTTGAACAAGTTGTTTTAGTCCAGTACAGTCAGCCACTGTGCCAGCATATCCTTGGCATTCACCAACAGTGGGTTTGAAGACAATGGGGAGCATGCCATGCATACCATCTACCCACCAACCTCTCTCCCCACCACCCCCCCCCCTCCCCCACCGCCCCTCACCACAATTAAACGGGAGATGAAGGGACTGTCGTGCAGTCCATTGCCCTTGGATCTATTCAGACCTTTAAGTGGTCAAGTAATAACCACTTAAAGGCCTCAATCTGTTGCTATTATATCCACAGTGGGACGATGGCCAGGCCAGTCAGGAGGTCTGGCAGCTTTAGCTACAGGGTTGCTGTCAGACAAGGGGCTGGGATGAGGTCCTTCATTGAGGCCCCCGAGCCTATTAGTGATGCCTCCACTCACCCCCATTCTCCACCCCAAAACATTGGGTGGGATTTTCCGGCCACGTCCACCCCGAGACCAGAAAATCCTGCCTGAGATCAATTGACCTTTGCATAGTCCGCCCCCACCTGCTACGATTCCTGTTACAAGCGGGACGGGAAAGTTCCGTCCATCATCTTTCCCCCACTTGTAAACCTGCATCCCCTGGCGTCTCAAACCCTGCCCCTCATCCTCCTCGTCAAGTTGTGGCCGAAGCACAGCATTTATGAAGTTTCTGATCTTGTTGCAAAGTTGACTGGTTTCATAAATCAAAGCTCTCTTGTGCCAACAGGGGTTTGACATCACAGAGGAAATTGTAAATGACATTAAATCCAAGGGGAATTTTACCCAGGATCAGGAGGAAAAAGAATCCAACATGCTGAGGCAGGCTTTGGAAAGTGCAGCACTGAACACGTCCATCAATCTGCGCAGCTACACAAGATCAGGACCATATTTCCGTAAGTGAATGGAAGACAATTTTAAGATGATGTGGTGATTGTCATTTAAGTGCAACACGGCAGGTTACCTGCCTGGATGACTAGTTAGGACAGTAAGAAGTCTCATAACACCAGGTTAAAGTCCAACAGGTTTATTTGGCAGCACTAGCTTTCGAAGTCTCAAGCTCCTTCATCAGGTGAGTGAGGACTTGTGTTCACAAACAGGGTATATAAAGACACAAACTCAATTTACAAGATAATGGTTGGAATGCGAGTCTTTACAGGTAATCAAGTCTTAAAGGTACAGACAATGTGAGTGGAGAGAGGGCCAAGCACAGGTTAAAGAGGTGTGTATTGTCTACAGCCAGGACAGTTAGTGAGAGTCGTGGGGGTTACAGATAGTGTGACATGAACCCAAGGTCCCGGTTGAGGCCGTCCTCATGTGTGCGGAACAAATAATATAATAATACAAATTACAAATAATATAATACCAGGTGTTTGTTGGAAATATGAACTTTCTTTTGATGCTTCTGTCTGGAATACTTTCTGAGTTAGTTTCTCCTTCTGTTTAGATGGTGTTTTGATGAAGACATACATTAAAACTGCGGGATTTCATATGAGACCCTCGCCTCCCCTCTTTCCCCCAAGAGGTAGCAAGCATACTCCAAAGCTAGTGCTGCCAAATAAACCTGTTGGACTTTAACCTGGTGTTGTGAGACTTTTTACTGTGCTTACCCCAATCCAACGCTGGCATCTCCACATCATGACTAGTTAGGACTAAGAGCGGGGAATTACCCCATGAGGGAGGAGCTCCCCCTCACCAGTGGTATTCTAGAATTTGTTTTTCATTCATGGGATGTGGGAGTCATTGACCAGGCCAGCATTTGTCACCCATCCCTAACTGCCCTTGAACTGAGTAGCTTGCTAGGTCATTTTAGAGGGCAGTTGAGAGTCAGCCATATTGCTGTGGGTCTGGAGTCACATAGAGGCCAGACAAGTAAGGTGTCTGAAAGGACATTAGTGAATCAGATGGGCATCAAAGACAATCGACAATGCTTTCATGGTCATCACTATTGATTCTAGAGAAGAGCTAAAGGGGGAGGGATGTGATGATTTTCCCTTTAAGGGAAACACAGCTGAGTAAAGGTCACATGGCCTGGGAGACTAATCTGGACTTAGAGTGGGTAATCACTCCGGGGGATTATCCTCGTTCTCCTCGGCAGAGATATTCTAGAATTAGCAACAAACATGCTGTTGCTCTACACGACTTATTAATAAATCCCCTGTTCACTAATGAAGTCTCTGACAGTGCAGCATTATACATGACTAGCAGATTTGAAGCTGTGTGCACATGAGTCAGACAATACACTGCTTTATCAGGGGCGTTGAGATGTGACAGCAAAAGTGTTACACGAGGTCTGCACTACTTACAGGAAGTGTGCACTACACACTATTCCAACTGTAATATCAGTTCCCCAGCACTGAAAACACTCACATTTAAAATGACAAACACTTATACTAACCTATGAGCCATTTGCAATTTTAAAGTTATAGCACTGTGTTTGCTCATTAATTAATATTTTGTTAAAGTACCCTGACTGCAAGAACATAAATGCGGCATGGTAGCACAGTGGTTAGCACTGCTGCTTCACAGCTCCAGGGACCTGGGTTCGATTCCCGGCTTGGGTCACTATCTGTGTGGAGTTTGCACATTCTCCTCGTGTCTGTGTGGGTTTCCTCCGGGTGCTCCAGTTTCCTCCCACAGTCCAAAGATGTGCGGGTTAGGTTGATTGGCCATGCTAAAATTGCCCCCTAGTATCCCGAGATGCGTAGGTTAGAGGGATTAGCGGGTAAATATGTAGGGATATAGGGGTAGGGCCTGGGTGGGATTGTGGTTGGTGCAGACTCAATGGGCCAAATAGCCTCTTTCTGCACTGTAGGGTTTCTATGATTCTATGATTCTATGAACTCCTGGTTCAACTTCGATTACCCTTTTGTACGGAAACCCTTCGAAAATTGTAATATAATGCATTTGGGGATCCCTGAATGTGGAAGGATGGATGGAGGAATGGGGTTGATAGGAAGACATACACAAAATTTACCTTTATTAACTGAAACATAGAGTATAGGATCAGGACTACGTGGAACACAGTTAGAATCTTGTATAAGATTTGGTTACTACATTACAAGAGGAATTTGACTGCATGGTGGAGAGTGGAGTGACGATTTATGAGATAGAGAGGGCAGAATGGAATTGCCTGGGTTGCTCCAGAGGGAGTCAACTTGGGCTGAACGGGCCGAATAGCCTGCTTGCTGTCAAAATATGACCCCACTAAGTGATCCCTAAGTACAGAAGGAGGCCATTCAGTCCATCAAGTCTGCACTAACTCTCTCTGACAGAGTACCTTACCCAGGCACTTTCCCCCACCCTGTTCCTGTAACCCCATGGTTAATCCATCTAACCTACACATTTTGGGACCTATGGGGCAATTTATATGGCCATACCTGGCTGTCTGATCGAAGACAGAGGGTGGTGGTGGATGGAAAATTTTCAGACTGGAGGCAGGTTGCTAGCGGAGTGCCACAGGGATCAGTGCTTGGTCCTCTGCTCTTTGTGATTTTTATTAATGACTTAGAGGAAGGGGCTGAAGGGTGGATCAGTAAATTTGCTGATGACACCAAGATTGGTGGAGTAGTGGATGAGGTGGAGGGCTGTTGTAGGCTGCAAAGAGACATAAATAGGATGCAAAGCTGGGCTGAAAAATGGCAAATGGAGTTTAACCCTGATAAATGTGAGGTGATTCATTTTGGTAGGATTAATTTAAATGTGGATTACAGGGTCAAAGGTAGGGTTCTGAAGACTGTGGAGGAACAGAGAGATCTTGGGGTCCATATCCACAGATCTCTAAAGGTTGCCACTCAAGTGGATAGAGCTGTGAAGAAGGCCTGTAGTGTGTTAGCTTTTATTAACAGGGGGTTGGAGTTTAAGAGCCGTGGGGTTATGCTGCAACTGTACAGGACCTTGGTGAGACCACATTTGGAATATTGTGTGCAGCTCTGGTCACCTCACTATAAGAAGGATGTGGAAGCGCTGAACAGAGTGCAGAGGAGATTCACCAGAATGCTGCCTGGTTTGGAGGGTAGGTCTTATGAGGAAAGGTTGAGGGAGCTAGGGCTGTTCTCTCTGGAGCGGAGGAGGCTGAGGGAAGACTTAATAGAGGTTTATAAAATGATGAAGGGGGTAGATAGAGTGAATGTTCAAAGACTATTTCCTCGGGTGGATGGAGCTATTACAAGGGGGCATAACTATAGGGTTCGTGGTGGGAGATATAGGAAGGATATCAGAGGTAGGTTCTTTACGCAGAGAGTGGTTGGGGTGTGGAATGGACTGCCTGCAGTGGTAGTGGAGTCAGACACTTTAGGAACATTTAAGCGGTTATTGGATAGGCACATGGAGCACACCAGGATGATAGGGAGTGGGATAGCTTGATCTTGGTTTCAGATAAAGCTCGGCACAACATCGTGGGCCGAAGGGCCTGTTCTGTGCTGTACTGTTCTATGTTCTATGTACCTGGTTAGGGTGGGAGTGTGGGAGGAAACCGGAGCAACCAGAAGAAACCCATGCAGGCACTGGGAGAACTTGCAAATTCCACACTGACAGTCACCCAAGGATGGAATCGAACCCGGGTCCCTGAAGCTATGAGGCAGCAGTGTTAACCACTGTGACACCGTGGTTAGGTTTGAACTGACTGTAGTTTAAATAAGCCTTCAGAGCATCAAAGTGGAACTGGAAATAACTGGGCAAAATGTAACTCCAAGAATGTAGGATCGTTGTTATATAATTACACATGGTCAGTCACAGCTCAGTGGACACTATTCCTGCCTCTTTACCAAGCACGAAAGTCTAGGCTGACACTCCAGGGCAGTAGTGACAGAGTGCTGCACTATTGGATGTGATGTCTTGCAAAGAAATGCAGTAAAGTTCTCCCCATTTCATGGCAAACAAGACTAAAAACTGGTTATCTGATCATTATCAAAGTTTGTAGGAACTTGCTTAATGTATTTCCTACATTACATGAACAGTGACTATATTTCAAAAGTATTTAATTGGCTGGAAAAACTTTACAATGTTGCGAAAGGCGCCATGAATTGCAAATCCGTTAGAGTACTATAATAGCACTATCCCTTTACACTGGCCACCACACAGTGGGAAATGTCCTTTGTGTTAATCCACCAGCTAGTATGGGTGGCATAATAGATTGTGACATAATGTTGTTGCGCGAATTCTTTATTTGTTTCCCCCTTTCGTCCTCATCTGCACATTAATAAGGAGGCACAGCACAAGGAGCTCCAAATATTCACTGGCACTCATGGTAGGATATTGAGTGGGGGATCCATGGAAGGGTTGGGGGGAGAGGGGTAAGGTTCATACAATGATAAGATTTGGGAGTGCCCCACAGCGGTTGGGTATAGGGCACTCCACAATGTTAAGTGATGGAAGGTCCCACAGTGGTAGGGTCAGGCAGGCCCACAATGATAGGGATAGTCCCAAAATGGTAGAGTATTTGGTGACAGTGGGGAGGGATGGTGGATCCCACAATCTTAGGGTATAGGAGTGGTTCCATAATGATACTGGGGAGGTGAGGGTTTCATTCTTGGATTCAACGACAAAAGGATCTCAACATATGTCCATATCTGGATGGAAATGTATGACTCTCAAGCGAACTTAAAGGTGGTGTTTTTCCCATGATTTGGCTACTTTTTTTCCTTCTTGAAGCGAGGGATAGAAAAGCCAAAGTAATCTCCTGCAATGCACATTGCAGATTGTTGTTTACTGCAGTCACAGAGTGCTTGTGGCAAATGGGGTACATAAATCAATAACTGTAATGTCTAGCACTTAATGTGCCGATTCCGAATCTGATCATTCAACACTCGTAGCTAACATCCAGAATTTTGGTTACTTTCCTATCTTAGAACTTGAAGTTCAAGTTATCCGATTCAATGCTGATCAAAACCATGGAAAAGCAACACTATTGGCTCATGGTAACCTTGTGGAGATTCTCTGGGAAGTGGAAAATAGACAAGAAGATTTGGGTAAACTTGTTTCTTTCTCTACATTTAAATGTGTGTGTAAACGTTTAATCTGAGCTCTTCTGTAGCAAATCAACAACATCACAATGGGGTGGCCAGAGTCTCAATAAGACCAGCCACATAGTTACAGTGGCTACAAGAACAGGTCAGTAGCTTGGAACTCTGCAGTAAGCGATTTAATGGAATTAATGGCTGACACCCAAGCCTGTCAGCCATTAATTCCATTCACCTGACTAAGGAGCAGCATTCCGAAAGCTCATGATACCAAATAAACCTGTTGGACTTTAACCTGAGACTTCTTACTGTGTCAGCCATTAACAAAGACAAGAGAAGAATGTGATGGAATATTCTCCATTGCCTGGGTGAGTGTGGTTCCAACAACATTCAAATAGCTTTACACCATCCAGGACAAAGCAGCTCATTAGAGTGACATCCCATTCACCACTTTAAACTTTCTTACCATCCACCACTGACACACAATGGCAGCAGTGTCTACTATGTAGAAGTTGCATTGCAGCTACTCAACAAGTCTCTTTCGCCAATACCTTCCAAACCCGCAAAACCTATCACCTAAAAGAATCAGTCAACAGTCTAAAGGGTTCCTTTATTGTCACTGGATCAAAATCGTAGAGATCCCTTCCTAACAGCACTGTTGATTTACTTACAGAGCAGCGGTTCCAGAAGACAGGTGGTCTAGCACTTGTAAGGTGTGCATGTTACGTGTAACATATCAGACCAAGCCTGACTGTTGTCCATATATAGAAGTGGACAGCTTTGCTATGTGAGGAGTTGTTAATGGTGCTGAACATTGTGCAATCATCAATGAACATCCCCATTTATGACCTTAAGATGGAAGAAAGGTCACTGATGAAGCATCTGAGGGTGGTGGGCCAAGGATGCTACCCAAAGGAACTTCACCATCAATGTCCCAGAACTGGGATGATTGACCTCCAACAACCATAACTATTTTTCTTTGACCAATGGAAAGTTTTTTTCCCCGATTCCTACTAACTCCAATTTTGTTAGGGCACCAGGGTCATACTCTGTCAAATGCTATCTTGATGTCAAGGGCTGCCACTTTCACCTCACGATGTTTGGACAAAGGCTGTAATGAAGTCAGAGCTGAGTGACCCCGGTGGAACCCAAACTGAGCATTAGTAAGCAGATTATTGGTGTTTAAAAATCGCTTGATTGCACCGTCGATGACCCTTCCATCACTCTGCTGATGATTGAGGGTAGATTCAAGGAGTGGTAATTGGCCGGATTGATTATGTCCTTTTTTTAGTAGTTAGGACATACTTGGGCAATTTTAACATTGTCGGGTAGATGCCAGTGTTGTAGATGTACTTGAACAAGTTTTCTAGGGGCATAGCTAGTTCTGGAACACAAGTCTTCGGTACTGTTGCTGCAATATCTTTAAGGCCCATAGCCTTTGCATATTCAGTGCCTTCACCATTTCTTAATATCATGTGGAGTGAATCAAATTTGCTGAAGACTGATGCTGGGGACATCCATAAGAGGCCAAGATGGATCATCCATGCTGCATTTCTGGTTGAAGATGGTTGCAAATGTTTCAGCCTTATTTTTTGCATTGATGTTCTGAGCTCTCAATTCATTGAAAATGGGGATACTTGTGGAACTTCTTCTGCCAATGAGTCGATTAATTGTCCACCACCATTCACCACTGGATGTGGCAGGACTGTAGAGCTCAGATGTAATCTGTTGATTGTGGGGTCTCTTAGCTCTGCTTATCACTTGCTGCTTAAGCTGTTTGGCATGCAAGTAGTCCTGTATTGTAGCTTCACCAGGTTGGCACCTCATTTTTCGGTATGCCTGGTGTAGTTCCTTGTTTGCCCTTCTGCACTCTTCATTGAACCAGGGTTCATACCCCTTATGGTACTTGGTCTCCACATGGACTATGCAGTGGTCACTCCTACCAATACTGTCATGGACAGATGCATCTGCAACATAGGTAGGTTGGTGAGGATGAGGTCAAGTAGGTTTTTCTCTCTTGTTGATTCCCTCACCGTCTGCCACAGACCCAGTCTAGCAGCTATGTCCCAGCTTAATCAGTAGTTGTGCTACCAAGCCAGTATTGGTGATAGACATTAAAGTCCCCTACCCAGGGTACATTCTGTGTACTCAGTGCCACTCTCAGTGTTTCTTCCAACATGGAGGAGTACATTTATCAGTTAGGAAGGGGGCAGGCCATATGTTATTAGCAGGAGGTTTGCTTACCCATATTTGGCCTAATGCCAGGAGACTTCATGAGTCAATGTTAAGGACTAGTGGGGCAACTCCCTCCCGACTGTATCACTGTTTCACCACCTGTGGTGGGTCTGTCCTACCACTGAGGGAGTATATTCCCAGGGATGATGATGGTGGTGTCTTGGATTGCCTGTAAAGTATGATTTGGTGAGTGTGATTATGTCAGGCTGTTGCTTGCCTAGTTGTGGGACAGTTCTCCCAATTTTGGCATAAAATCCTCGATGTTTGTCACGAGGACCTCTCGACTTTTCTGCAACGTTTGAGAAACAACCAAGCGGTTTACCAGATCATTTCAGAGAGCAGTTAATAGTCAACAACATTATTGTGGATCTTGAGTCACCTTCAGGCCAAATCGGGTAAGGCAGATTTAACTATTAACAAACCAGACGAGATTTTACGACAATCGACAATGGTTTCACAGTCACCATACTGAGACTAGCTTTTAATTCCAGATTTATTAGTTGAATTCAACTGTCATGTTGGGATTTGAACCCATGTCCCTGGAGCATTAGCCTCGATTTGATTGTTTTAGGTTCTTCTTCAGTTCATTGATTGAATTTTCGCTTTGATTCATTCTGATTAATACTTTCTTAAATGCCTAGCACTTATTGCTAGATACCAACCCAGTTTGCACACTCCCTATCAAAGGATCCTCACCTTTTTGATCTTTTCCTAATATGAAATAATAAGTAGGTGTAAAAGATCAGTGGAAGTCAATATTGTTTCCTTAAAGACAGTCAATGAACAAAAGAAAGAGAGCCCAAAGAAGAGGTGCATCGAAGATTCAGACTGATTCTTGGGCTAAGGGCCATTGCGCTATGAGCTGAGATTGAGTAGAATAGATCATATTTTCTGGAGTTTCGAAGAATAAGAGGGAATCTTTCAGAATGTTTCCCCCTGACTGGAGAGTCTAGAACTAGGGGATCTAGTCTCAGGGTTGAGGGCGCTCAGTTAGGACTGAGAAGATGAGAAATATCTTCATTCAGAGGGCTATGAACCTTTGGAATTCTCTACCCAAGAGGACAGTGGTTGCTCAGTCATTCTGTATATTCAAGACTTAAGTCAATGGATTTTTGGAGCTACGGGAGTCAAGCAAAGGGGGATTTCATGGGAAAGGGGAGTTGATGTAGAAATTCAGACAGGATCTTACTGGATGTGGAGAAAGCTCGATGGGCTAAATGGCCAACTTCTATTTCTTACGTCCTGTTAAAATGTCTGAACTATTAATTCTCAACAGATCTTGCTACTGTGGCCTTCATCTCATACATTAACATCACTGACATGAGTCCGGACATGCAAGATGTAAAGAAACCAGAGACCACAGTCATCTCTGACGTGGTCACAGTCATACAAAGCTCAAACTTGAGGAAACCTTCCCAACCAATCTGTCTTACCTTCCAAAAGAATCAGGTTTGTTAAGTTACATTTTCCCTGGAAAAGTTGTTCAATTGATATTTCATCGTCATCACTGATGACCTGTGATTATCTACAGTAAGGATTTCAGGTATAATCACTGTTTTAACATACACTCTGCTTTCAATAACATGAGTGCAGATAAAATCTGAAGTTCACTGGCTGAAGAAAGAAAGATTTGCATTTGTATGGTGCCTTTCTCAATCATCTCAGGGTGCCAAAATACTTTTCAGGTATAGCCACTGTTGTAATGTAAAAAAGACACGGGGAGAATTTTCCCATCCTGCTCGCCAGAGGAATCGCAGCGGGTGGGACGTAGACCATGCAAAGGTCCGTTGACCTCGGGCAAATTTTTCCGGTTTTGTGGCAAGCGTGGCTGGAAAATCCCGCCCATAGTGCCAATCTGCACTCTCACGAGGAGCAATGTGATAGCCAAATGATCTGTTTTGGTGGTGTTAGCTGAGTGATATATTTGACTTTAACACCACAGGAAGGAGCAGGAAGCTCTCCGGTGCTTGAAAAACAGTGCCACAGAATCTTTTACATCTGCCTGAGAAGGAAACATCTCATTAAAAGGATGGCAACGCCGACAGCTCAGCACTCCCCCGGCACTGCAATGAAATGCCAGTTCAGTTATGTGCTTTACAACATGAGTACAACATGAACCCTTTACCTTCTAACTCAAAGGCACCCCAAATCATGCTGACACCACTAGTAACGCTTAAAGTAAAACAGCTACATTTGTACAGAATTACAAGGGGGTTGAGTGGAAATAGAGCAGGGGATAAGTGTATAATGTACAGGGTAACACGGTAGCTGCAGCAATCTATGGATTGGATAGAGTGGACGTGGAGAGGATGTCTCCATTATAGGAAAATCTAGAGCCAGAGGGCACAACCTCAGGCTAAAGGGACGATCCTTTCAAACAGAGATGAGGAGGAATTCCTTCCGCCAGAGAGTGGTGAATCTGTGGAACTCTTTGCCGCAGAAGGCTGTGGAGGCCAGATCATTTGTGTCTTCAAGACAGAGATAGATAGGTTCTTGATTAATAAGGGGATCAGGGCTATGGGGAAAAGGCAGGAGAATGGGGATGAGAAAAATATCAGCCAAGATTGAATGGCGGAGCAGACTCGATGGGCCGAGTGGCCTCATTCTGCTCCTAAATCTTATGGTCTATGAGAATACTTCACACAGCATCACACTGAAATAGAATGTTTTACAAGGCATTGAGACACTTAAGGAACTGAGACATTCTCGGCACAATTACATTTTATACATACATATAAATATAGATCCTGTCAAATTTTATCCACATTAAAGTCAATATTGGGCAATGTGTACTATGGACATGGCAGTCAAATGAGACACGCCAAGTACAGATCTTTGGCAAAGAAGAAATATGATTACTTTGATATCTTGATTTATTCAAAACATTTGGAATTGCAATGTAATGTCCCATCACATGGCAAGTCCTTGCAAGAAAGAGATTTTACAGATTTACTAGTGGGCTATTGGGAGTTAAAATCTTGTATATGATATACTCTTGGCTACCGTCTGAGTGCTGTCCAACAAATATTAAGTGCCATATGAAATGGGGATTGAGGCAATGGCTGTATCTTGTTACTCGCATTCCAACCATTATCTTGTAAATTGAGTTTGTGTCTATATATGCCCTGTTTGTGAACACAGCTCTCACTCACCTGATGAAGGGACAGTGCTCTGAAAGCTTGTGGCTTGTGCTACCAAATAAACCTGTTGGACTTTAACCTGGTGGTGTGAGACTTCTTACTATGCTTACCCCAGTCCAACGCCGGCATCTCCACATCATGTATCTTGTTAGACAGGCAAGGCCAACAATCCCCAATGAAAGAGAATCCTCTCCTTCCTTTTCCCAGTCAGATCCAGGATCAAATGCTAAATGAGCTGTCTTCATTTCTAAATGCATATTACTCCCAGTTTCTTCTGGTGGATTTATTCTTCAGTCACATCCTCATTCTGTTGAAGAATCCTCAGAAGGAGATGGTGTGAGCAACAGATTTCACAGATCTTTCAGCAGGAAAATGTTAATAATTGGCGCTTTCTGTCAAAACTTAGAAATTTCACCTGTCAACTTAGGATCCATCGCGTTGACAATGAAATATGGAGCTTTGTGGGGTTATCTCCATTATTCGCCATTTCTTTCATATACTCTTTCTCTTCTCCTGAAGACTATGACTCCTTACTGATGTTTGAAGTTAGCAGAAAATGGTGAACAGTTTGCTGAAAAATCCTTGGCTTTATAAGTTGAGGCAGAGAGTACAAAAGCAAGGAAGTTCTGCTATATCTTTTATAAATCTCTGGTTAGGTCTCAACTGGAGTTCTGTGGGCACCACATTTAGAAAAGTGCCAAAGTCTTACAGTGGGAACAGCAGAAGATTTAGTAGAGTTATGCTAAGAATGAGGGACCTTATTTATATGGAGGAACTAGAGTAGTTGGGATTGTTTACTTAGAGAAATGGAAGTTAAGAGGATATTTATTAGATGTCTCATCACTTCCCTTTTCTTTTAATCATACAGAAAGTAAATGGATGGGTCCAATGTGTTAACTTGAATGGTGGAACCAACATCAACAATTCATCTTCTGAAGGCTGTGACACAGACCATTCTAACGTGACCCATATTGTATGCAAGTGTAAAGAAGGGTCTACCTTTGCTGTAAAGGCGGCACTCCATGAAAACACGGTACGGTCTACAATTTGGGGCAATGAGATGAATTCAGTGTCAAATATCAGTATGATTGACAACTTCTCGCCAAAAATAATGGATGTTATTTTCATAAGGTATTTTGAATTACAAAAGGATAGTCAGCCCTCTGCGGAGGAAGATAGATGCATGGTGAATGGAGAAAGGTTCCACAGCATACAGCGAATATCCTACAGGTGTTCAGGCTAAGCTAGATGAGCATGTGAGGGAGGAAGGAATATGCGGAAAGATTGATAAGGATAGATCAAGAAAGTCTGTGAGGACCATAAACATTGGCATAGACCAGTTGGACTGAATAGTCTTGATTCGGTGCTGGAAAATCTATGCAATTCCATGTAACAGGAGTCACAAAATCTTACAGCACAGAAGGAGGCCATTTAACCCCTCATAGAATCCCGACAGTGCAAAAAGAGGCCATTCGGACCATTGAGTCTGCACTGACAACAATTCCACCCAGGCCCTGTCCCCATAACCCCACATATTTACACTGCTAATCCCCTGACATTAAGTGTCAATTTAGCATGGCCAATCAACCTAATCCACACATCTTTGGACTGTGGGAGGAAACTGGAGCACCCGGAGGAAACTCACACAGACACGGGGAGAACGTGCAAACTCCACACAGACAGTCATGCCTGTGTCAGTGCTTTGAGAAAGCAACTCACTGTAGAGGATGTGATGGTGTGCTGCTATTGCCACTTGGCTAGTATCCGGAGACCCAGGGAAATGCTCTGGCAATCAATGTTCAAATCCCACCGTTGCCGATAGAGGAATTTGAATTAAATCACTAATAATCTGTAATTAATGATGATCTTGAAACCATCATTTTTTTAAAAACCTATCTGGTTCACTCATGCCCTTTGGGGAAGGAAATCTGCCATCCTTACCTGGGCCGCAATTCTCTGACCTCGCCCACAGCTGGGATTCTCCAGTCCCGCTGCAGTGAATGGAGGTTTGGCCGAATGCCAAATTCTCTGTTTTCGCTGGCAGTGTTGGCAGGCCTTACGAAATCAGCCAATTTGGCCCTGGTCTGACTTACGCGTGACTCCAGATCCACAGCAATGTGGTTGACTCTTGGTATTGTCCCACTGGCAATGCCAACATTACCCAGCCATGTCCCGACCACCCAGGGGCTACAATGGCGTCCGAGTCCTCCAGCATAGGTCATCACCTCTGGTCTCCATTTATGAAGACCAGTAGTGATTCCCACCGGTGCCACATTATGCCAACAGTTGAGAACATTGCACATTCCCGGAAGATTCGGTATCAAGCCAATTTTGCGTATGGAAATCTACATAAATGAATGGTAATCAGTTCAGCCCTCATCTGCTGGGATGGCCTGGGAATATCGTGTATTATTTGATGCCCAGCGCAAATCCTGTTTCAGGGATCTCCCGGTATTTTCCTGACCGAGCGGGATTTGTGCTGGGCACAATGCAGACGGAAAATGACCCTCAGAATGTACTCTGGGTGGGGGAATTTCAATGTCCATCATCAAGATTGGCTCAGTTGCACCACTACTGGCCAAACTGGTCAAATCCTAAAGAACATTGCTGCTAAACTGGGTCTGCGGCAGGTGATGAGGGAACCAATGTGATAGTCTCAGTATGGTGACCACTGTACAGATCTCATGAAGACAAAGTCCTGTCTTTACACTGAGGATACCCTCCATAGTATTGTGTGGGACTACCACTGTGCTAAATGGGATAATTTCAAACAAATTTAGCAACTGAAGACTGGTCAACCATGAGGCATTGTGAACTGTCAGCAGAAGCAGAATTATACTAACCACAATATGTAATCTCGTGCCCCGGCATATCCCCTACTCTTCTTTTACCTCTAAGCCAGTTAACCAACCCTGGTTCAATGGAGAGTGCAGGAGGTCATGTCAGGAGCAACACCAGGCATACCTAAAAATGAGGTATCAACCTCGTAAAGCTATGACACAGGACTACTTGCATGCCAAACAGCAGCAAGCAGCAAGTGATAGAGCTAAGAGATTCCACAACCAATGGGTCAGATCTAAGCTCTGCAGTCTTTCCACATGGTAAATAGTGGTGGACAATTAAACAACTCACTGGAGAAGGTACCACAAATATTCCATCCTCAATAATAGGGGAGCCCAGCACATCACTGCAGAAGACAAGGCTGAAGCATTCATAACTATCTTCAACCAAAAGTGCCGCGTGACTGATCCATCTAGGCCACCCTCAGGGGACCCCAGCATCACAGATGCTAGTTTTCCTGTTACCACCTAATTAGTCAACTCTCCATCATCAGTAAAGTGATGGAAGGAGTCATCAGTAGGGCTATCAAGTGGCAATTGCTTAGCAATAACCTTAGGGTTAGGTTGATTGGCCATGCTAAAATTGCCCCTTAGTATCCTGGGATGTGTAGATTAGAGGGATTAGCAGGTAGGATATGGGGGTAGGGCCTGGGTGGGATTGTGGTCGGTGCAGACTCGATGGGCCGAATGGCCTCTTTCTGTACTGTAGGGTTTCTATGATGATTTCTATGAACCTGCTCACCCCTGACATTTGATGGCACGGTAGCACAGTGGTTAGCACTGCTGCTTCACAGCTCCATTCCAGGGTCCCGGGTTCGATTCCCGGCTCGGGCCACTGTCTGTGTGGAGTTTGCACATTCTCCTCGTGTCTGCGTGGGTTTCCTCCGGGTGCTCCGGTTTCCTCCCACAGTCCAAAGATGTGCGGGTTAGGTTGATTGGCCAGGTTAAAAATTAGAGTCCTGAGATGCGTAGGTTAGCGGGATTAGCGGGTAAATATGTGGGGGTAGGGGTAGGATCTGGGTGGGATTGTGGTCGGTGCAGACTTGATGGGCCGAATGGCCTCCTTCTGCACTGTAGGGTTTCTATGATTTCTATGACCATTGCTGAGTCCTCATTATCATCATGCTGGAGGTTACTATAGACAAGAAACTGAACTGGTCTGGCAACATAAATTCTGTGGCTACAAGAGCAGGTCAGGGGCTCAGAGTTTTGCAGCAATTAACTCTGACTCCCTAAATCTTGTCCACCACAAGGCACAAGTCAGGAGTGTGATGGAATGCTCTCCACTTGCCTGAACGAGTGCGGCTCCAGCAGCATCATCCAGTACAAAGCAACCCACTGGATTGGCATGCCACCCAACACCGTAAATATTCACTCCCTTCACTACCAATACACAGTGGCAGCAATGTGTATTATCTATAGGATGCACTGCTGGAACTCACCAAGGTTCCTTGCACAACACTTCCAAGCCTATGGCCTCTACCATTTAGAAGGACAAGGTCAGCAGACATATGGGAACAAGTTCCCCCCAATCTTGACTTGGAAATGTATCAGCCGTTCCTTCACTATGGCTGTGTCAAAATCTGGGAACTCCCCACTAACAGCACTGAGCATGTATCTACACCACATGGACTGCAGTGGTTCAAGAAGGCAGCTCACCACCATCTTCTCAAGTGCAAATAGGAATGGCAATAAATGCTGGCTTAGCCAGTGATGCCCACTTCCCTTGAATGAATAAAGAAAAAATAAATTTAGTCCCATACCCCAGCTTTCTCCCCGTAACCCAGAAAATTAGTCCTCTTCAAGTACACATCCAATTGCCTTTTGAAATTTCCAATGGAATTTGCTTCAACCATTCTTTCAGATGGTGTGATAACACGAGCTGAGTGATGACATGTTCTTTAGCCTCAGAATTTAAGCCCAATTTCCCATCTCACTCAAGTCTTCAGAGCTTGGCACTCTGGGATTCCAAACTGGTCATGTTTCAACTTTTAAATTCTTAAAAGTTTTATTGAAGGCAGATGGAGAGGAACCAACATATAATGGTGAAGGGATATATCTATTTATAAACTTAAAGTGAACCCTGACCTCCCATCATGACAATAACTTAAGTGGTACCTTTTAACATCGCAGATTGACTCAAGGCAGTGAGCATAGGTTTTGGGACAACAGAGACCAAGTCAAAGAAGGTGCTATTAAGATGGTGGGTTTAAGGATATATGTGTTGGGGTGACAAGCAGGCAAAGAGCTGGAGAGAATTCCCAGGAGTTGGGCCACCAACAGTGCAGCTCTCCCTCAGTATTTCACAGCTGAAATCTATGCTAAAACCTCTGGCCTGGAATTTCACAACCTTCATACTCACAATGAGAGTACAATCCATTGAACCACATTACTGATCGTTTAATTAAACACAGCACCAATTGTAGGGTTGCGATGTATCTCAGTACACCTTTGATTTAATGAACTTTTTAACATTTTGTTGCAGGATTGCCACTCGGCATCAATACTGACGGACATTGGGGTCTTGGTATCGCTGGCGTGTGTTGCTATCACACTTTTCACATTGGCGATCTGTCCAGATAAAAACCCAGTCATCTTTCTGAGTCTATTGCTGGTGGAGCTGTCTGTCCTGGCAGGATTCGATGTATTTGGGCTTGTAGTCGGAAGCAGGGTGAGATCATCAAAATTATAGACAACAGTACTTGCAGATAGACTGAACCAAGACTACAAAATGTCCAATGATTAGATTGATGGCCAGAATCCAGAGTTAGGGCTCATACAGATGCAAACATATAAAATTCGGAGGCAGGAAAATGACTATCTGGTCCATCAAGCCTTTCCCAACACCATTACTAATTATTCCTCTTTTACTCTCTTCCCTTCCAACCAGGTGACCTCCTGGGAGAGTCAAAAACAAAATTCTAGGGACAGTAAAGGAAAAGACACATTGAAAAAATCCTCTCTGGACCAAGTGTGATCAACACTTATATGACGTGATCTTATTGTGTGATGGTTTGCGTTGATATAAATTGGCACTACGATCTGCTCAAAATGAAATATTGCTAAAGTTTAACATGTTTTATCATTATATTGCAGAATCATTTTGATGACAGTAAATCGATAATCACACACACAGGTTTAATTATCTCGGACGTGTGTCTCATTGTCATGATCTTCATTTTTACAATCTGCTACTTGGGGAAGATGCACATTGCCAACTGTCACATCCACCTGTGCCTGAACTTGTTCATCGCAAACATGCTGTTTGTTACACAGAGTGATCGAGTTTGCAACAAGGTAAGACAAACCTCCAAAGTGGAACTTTTACCCTGTATTTGAATAAATTAATTGAAAGTAAAAGCCAAATCTCCAGTTTGTCTCCATTAAGCACACAAATGAAAGAATTACATGAGAACCAATTAAACGTTCATGAACTAATATGTAGATAGCCTTATTTTTAAAAATGGATGGAACCCAGTCCAAGCTCAGCCTGTGAATAAATATATCACCTACTAACATCTAGAACCATGGATGCTGACAGCACAGGAGGAGGCCATTCGGCCCATCATGCCTGGATTGCCCATTGTAGCAGCTAGTGGCACCTAAACCCTAGTAATAAAAACTGGACCATGAAATTATCACTGATTGTTGTATAAACCCATCTTTCAGGAAGGAAATCTACTGGCCTACATGTGACTCCAGATTCAAAGTAACTTGACTTTTAATATTACTTGAACAGAAAGAATCTGCAGAACATGGGTGAAAAGGCAAGGGGAATGGAACTAAGTCATGATGCTCATTTGGAGAGCCAGTACAAACACAATGGGGTGAATTTTCCCATTTCACCCGCCACGAGAATCATACACAGGCGAGGGGCAGACCACGGAAAAGTCCCTTGACCTCGGGTGGGACTTTCCATTTTAGAGGAGAGCGTGGCCAGAAAATCCCACCCATCGGGCCAAATGGCCTCCTTCTGTGCCGTAAGATTCTGCGATTACATTCCAAAAAAAGTCTAATTGGCTCTAAAGCATTTTGGGATGCCTGGAGGTTGGGAAAATACTACTGAAATGCAAGTCTACATTTTTATATGAATAATCTCTGCTATGTCGTCTCATACTCTGCTGTGCTCCAGGATAATCAGCCCTAGTATACAAAGCTTCTCCTTCTAATAAACTTTCCCATTCCTAACATCATCCTCTAATGATAATTAGACCGAATAATATTTGCGAAGAGGCACATAGTCCAGCAATGTGGAGTTGACATGTCAAGTTGCACCTTTGCTTGATTTTTAGATAGTGTGCGCAATCACCGCTGGGTGGTTACATTACTTCTATTTAACGGTGTTCGCCTGGATGCTTCTGGAAGCAGTGCAACTCTACCTCATGTCTATTAACTTGAAGAAAATGAGGGTGACCAACTCTGCCACTGTGCAGAAATACAAGATTCCGCTTTGCTATTTCCCTCCTGCTGTGATAGTGGCAGTTTGTGCAGCGATACAGCCCTTTGGATATGGGTCTCCACCTGATCAGTGAGTATTGGATTAGATTCTTCTATTCCCCCATGGCTTTGCTCTGAAGGTCATATCACGGTTTTCGTGAATTAATTTCCCCTGTTCCATTCTTTCTCTTTTCGTTCTCCTCTCCAGAACATCATTAAGAACCGAGTATTCTGGTCATTACTACACTTGCTGTTTGTGGGAGCTTGCTATGCACAATGTGGCTACCACATTTCCTACATTAAAACAGTGTTATGTTGGCTCTGAAGCATCTTTGGGATGTCTTGAGGTTGCAGAATGTGCCCAGAAAGACTAAAGTATTTTCTTTTTAAAATAGGCCCAAAAACATCAGAAGGATATATCTTTGTGTGAAGAGTTTCTTGGTCTCTATGTCCGAGTCACGGCTGGAAAAACCCAAGATTCTGCTATTTGCAATGTGGCCTAAAGCCTTGAACCCTCCCCAGAGAGCTCCTCTGGTGGCTTATCAGCTAAATGCACCAAGTTGTGCAATATTGAACCATGCAGACTGCACAGATTATATAGTCCTGATGAACTAGCTCACTCAATTCACCTGGTTTTCTTCCCAGCCCCAATGCTTTGGTCACCCTATTATGAAGAGGATATTATTAAACTAGAAAGAGTGCAGAGATTTACTAGGATGCTACCGGGACTTGATGGTTTGAGTTATAAGGAGGGGCTGAAAGACTGGGACTCTTTTCCCCGGAGCGTAGGAGACTTAGGAGTGATCTTATGGAGGTCTATAAAATAATGAGGGGCATAGATCAGTTAGATAGTCAACATCTTTTCCCAAAGGTAGGGGTGTCTAAAACTAGAGGGCATAGGTTTAAGGTGAGAGGGGAGAGATGCAAAAGGGTCCAGAGGAGCAATTTTTTCACACAGAGGGTGGTGTGCGTGGAACAAGCTGCCAGAGGTAGTAGTAGAGGCGGGTACAATTTTGTCTTTTAAAAAGCGTTTAGACAGTTACATGGGTAAGATGGGTAGAGAGGGATATGGGCCAAACGCGAGCAATTGGGACTAGTTTAGCGGTTAAAAAAACAGGCAGCTTGGACAAATGGGCCAAAGGACCTGTTTCCATGCTGCAAACCTCTATAACTCTATGAGTTACAGTAGAGTTACAGCAGAGTTACAACTCTGAGACTAGACAGGTTTCACTTAGCCGATAAGCCACCAGTCACGAGTTCTGGTTTTGAATATCTGTTGGAAAGGGGGATATTGTAGTACAAGGGTGTATGACACAGCAAGGGTTACTGTGGGACTGGAGAATGCCCACAGTGTGATGGAAAGGATCACAATTGCCTAGGTCAGTCTGAGAGCATGCAGAGACTTGTTAAAAAGTGAGCATGGCGTTAGCTCAAAGTCTGTATGGATATGTTGCCAACAAACACTACTGATCAACTTTACTAGCCTCTGAACCACTTACTAAGACCTGCTGAACAAATCTTTACAACAGATATTGCATGAGGGCGATACCATGTTCAGCTCTGATGCTCACATCATCAAGTGTTCTATTGACACTGATTATCCAGGAAATGCTTGTAAACTGACTGAGGAAGAACAATCACCTTCAGGCAGTGAGGGGGGAAATTTTGGGGAAAGGAGGAGGGTAGAAAACTTTGTAATCATTGAAAGGTTGAAACTAATGGATGGAACATTCTGTCCTGATGTTATTTAGTTGCATATTTATAAATCTATTTTGTTGCTGATATATCACTTTCATGAGAACCAAAGGCACTCGAATCACTGAGCTTGTGATTATTAAATGGCCGAGCATGGAAGGTGGCCATTTGGCCCACTGTGCCTGTGCTGTCACTATGCAAGAGCTAACTAATTAATCTCATTCTCCCCACCTGCCTGAATTTTGTTTCCCATTTAATTATATGTCCAATTCCCTTTTGAAAATGGGACTGAACCTGCTTCCCCCACCCTTTGAAGCAGTGCATTCTAGATCATAGATCTTTGTGAACCTGGCCATGTTTAGGGTGCCATTAAAATCTGCTTATCTTGTTCCTTTCATTACAGCTGCTGGCTAAAGGAAGAAAATCAATGGTACTTCTCTGCCATGGTGTTACTGATAATTCTGGTAACCCTTAATTCCATTTTTTACTACTTTGGCATTGTTCTCTCTTCAATCTTTTACTCTTTTCACAGCCGAGCTGACTGCTACTCTCCCCTAACTGCTGTGGCTCAATGAGCTGTACTTTTGACTCAGAGTCCAGAAGGCTGTGGGTTCAAGTCCCACTCTAGCACTTGAGTACAAAAATCAAGGCTGACACTCCAGTGCAGTACTGAGGGAGTACTTCAATGTTGGAATGTCTCTCAGATGGGATACTAAACCAAACCATCCCATATGGATGTAAAAGATGCTGTGGCTTCTATCTCAGAGAGGAGCAGTGGAGTTCTCTCTGGTGTCCTGGCCAATATTTATCCCTTAACCAATGCTAATAAAATAGATTTCTGGTTATTATTAAGAGACCTTGCTGCATGCAAATTGGCTGCCGTGTTACCAAAATTATAACAGTGCTTCCACTTCAAAAGTACTTCATTGGCTGTAAAGTTCTTTTGGATGTCCTGAGGTTATGAGAGGGGCTATATAAATGCAAGTCTTTCTTTCTTTCATTGTATGCTGTGAATTTCCTGTTGTGACACAGTTTAGGGAGGTCTTGAGGGAGTGATATTGTCACTGAACTAATAATCCATTGAACCCTTATAGTGCAGAAGGAGGGCATTTGGCCCATCGAGACTGCACCAACTCTCTAAAAGAGCATCCAACCCAAGGGCTCCTCTCCGCCTATCCCCATAACCCCGCACATTTACCGTGGTCAACCCACCTAACCCAGACACCTTTAGACACTAATGGGCAATTTAGCATGTCCAATCCACTTAATTTACACATCTTTGGACTGTTGGAGTAAACTGGAGCAGCCAGAGGAAATCCATGCAACAAGGGGAGAAGGTGCAAACTCCACACACTCATCCAAGGCTGGTATCAAACCCAGGTCGCTGGTGCTGAGGTAGCACTGCTAACTATTGTGCTACCATGCATCCAAGAGACCTTGGGTAATGCTCTGGAGAACCGGGTTTGAATCCCACCATGGCAGTTGTTGAGATCTGAATTCAATAAAAAGCTGGAATGATGACCATGAAACCATTGTCATTAAAAACCGATCTGATTCACTAATGGCCTTGAGGGAAGGAAATCTGCCGTCCTTATCTGGTCTGGCCTACGTGTGACTCCAGACCCACAGCAATGTGGTTGACTCGTAAATACTCAGTTCAAGGGCAATTAGGGATGAGCAATAAATGCTGGTCCAGTCAGTGACGCCCATGTCCCATGAATTAATTAAAGGAAAATTATAAACAAATCCAGCTTTTCAGGGATGATAGATGTTGTAGGTAATATATGTTATAGGGTTCTGGGTAACTTTATGTTTGATATAGACAGAAAAGCTGGTAAAGAGAATGCTGGTTGAGTCAATCTTGAATATAATGAAGGCATGAAGAGTTTCAGCAATGATGTGGGGGGGAGGGGGTAGTGATGAGGGCATAAAAAACCATGACAACGGAATGATTGTGAAGTCAAAAACTCAACTCAACTGTTCGGAGGGGGAGAGTCAAAAATAGTGGATTTTGGATGGGTTGGTGTTGAGTCGAAGGAAATTTACATCAGCTGTCAGAAAACCCATGAGACAATCTGGGGTTGGAGGAAAAGAGTTTGGTGGTTTTGATGTGACCATTTCTTTGGAGGTGAAAACACCCAAGAGGTAGCACATAAAATACTGGGGGAAATAAGGGTGGTTGCCGAGAACACACTCTTGCTACCAGAAAGTATTGGTGAGAATATGCTATTTCTGGTTGGGATTCGCAAATTAGCAAGCTAGAGTCTTAGAATCATAGAATCCCTACAGCACAGAAGGAGACTTTGTGGCCCATCAAGCCTGCACCGACAGCAATCCCAGCCTATCCCCATAACCACACATATTCACCCTGATAATCCCCCTGACACTAAGGGACAAATTAGCATGGCCAACCATGCTAACCCACACATCTTTAAACTGTGGGCGGAAATGAGAGCACCCGGAGGAAACCCATGCAGACACGGGGAGAACGTGCAAACTCCAAACAGGCAGTCACCCAAGGCCAGAATGAAACCCGGGTCCCTGATGCTTTGAGGCAACAGTGCTATACACTGTGCCACCATGCCACCTTAGCTATCCCAGTAACTCCAGACAGTTCTCTGAAATTGCATAGCATATCACTCAATTGTATTTAGGAAGGTGGCTCTTCTTAAGGGCAATAACTGCTGGCCATGACAGTGATCCCACAAATGAATGAATTTTTAAAAATAATCTGTACTCAACAGGAACTAGCTTGAGATCAAATAAAATTTCACACTAATGTCAAAAGTCTTTTTACGAGGCATTCTGTGTTGCTACAATTCCCATTGTATTTTAGGAGTACTTCACATGTCAGGTCTCTGGCATTTACTGTATCTTGGAAAAGACGGCTGATTATGCTAAAATAAAGATTTGTCCTGCAGGTCAATATGATTCTGTTTGCTAAAACATTCTGGATATTGAATGAACAGCTTTCTAATCGCAACGCTGAAGTATCAAAGATCAAAGACACCAGGTAAGTGATGTATTGCAAGCCTATGCAGGAACATCATCTCAAGGAGATACCATCATTCGCTCTCTCTTCCAAAAAGTGCATCTTGGTAAAGTAAAGTTAAAATTTATTTATTAGTCACAAGTAAGGCCAACATTAACACTGCAATGAAGTTACTGTGAAATTCCCCTAGTCATCACACTACGGTACCTGTTTGGGTCAATGCACCTAACCAGCACGTCTTTCAGCATTACTTAATTCCAAGTTGATTTTTTCTACGAAATTTTAAATGTGCTGTTTAAAGTTTATTTATTAGTCATAAGTAAGGCTTACATTAACACTGTGAAGCACTATCAATTAGGCAAAAGACTACTAGTGTGCCAATACAACTGTAGGCTTTTATTCATTACAGAACTAGGAGCATATCCTGACAGATAACCGACCCAAACTGAACAAGGGGGAGGAAACAGCCACCTTTATACTAGGTGACAAAGGGAAGAGCCGGCAGGGGATGTGTCCAGGCATGACAAACACAACAACGGTGGTCCAGACAGGACAAAGGCGCAACTGTAGTCCACCACATTCACCCCTCTTTTTTTAAAAAACGGGGTGAAGCGGAAACAATGTCACAAGTTCAGACGATCTGGTGGCTTGATCCGCCATCGCAATCGTCGTAGTGCAGGTTGCAGAGTCGTCCGAGCAGGGAGCAGTGTCAGCCCAGGCTCCAGGCACTAAGCGTCGAGAGGAGGTGCCAGGTGGTGTGAGGCGGAACCATCCGTTGTCCCGTCCAGTCGTCGGGTACTGCGTGGCAAGAACACCGGCGACTCAAGCGAGCTGTACATAGGGGTGAGAGAAGTGAGCTGTGGCCCCAGTGGTGTATGGTGAACAGAGGGAACTGGGGCTGAGGGGTGGAGGGACGTAGTGGGCTCTGGGCGCACAATATAAGAGACTGGGACTGAAGGGGGGAGGGGCGTAGCGGGCTCTGGACGCACAACACAAGGGACTGGGACAGTGGGGCAGAGGGACGTGGTGGCCTCAGGGGCACCTGTGGGTGCCAAGTCACGGACAGAGACTGTATCCTCCTGCCCATCAGGGTACGCCACATAAGCGTATTGAGGATTAGCATGGAGCAATTGGACCCTCTCGACCAAGGGGTCTGCCTTATGGGTCCGGACGTGCTTCCAAAGCAGAACGGGCCCAGGGTACATCAGCCAAGCTGGGAGCGAGGTACCCGAGGAGGACTTTCTGGGGAAAGTGAACATCCGCTCGTGAAGGGTCGTATTGGTCGTGGTACACAAGAGTGACTTAATTGAATGTAGTGCATCCGGGAGGACGTCTTGCCAACGGCTGACTGGAAGGCCCCTAGACTGTAGCGCTAATAGAACAGCCTTCCAGACAGTTGCGTTCTCCCGCTCTACTTGACCATTACCCCTGAGGTTATAGCTAGTGGTGCGGCTGGAGGCAATGCCTTTGGCGAGCAGATACTGCCTCAGCTCGTCGCTCATGAATGAGGACCCACAGTCGCTATGAACATAGGATGGAAAATTGAACAGGGTGAAGAGCATGTTCAGGGTCCGAATCACCGTCACCGAGGTCATGTCCGGGCAGGGGAAGGCAAAAGGGAAACACGAATATTCATCGATGACATTCAGAAAATAAATATTGCGGTTAGAGGAAGGGAGGGGGCCTTTAAAATCAATGCTGAAGCGCTCAAACGCGTGAGTGGCCTTTATAAGGTGCGCCCTACCTGGCCGATAGAACTGCGGCTTGCACTCTGCGCAGACCCTGCATTGCCTGGTAACCGACCGGACTTCCTCAAGGGAGTAGAGCAGGTTACGGGCTTTGACAAAGTGGAAAAATCTGGTGACACCCGGGTGACAGAAATCATTATGGAGAGACTGTAGCTGAACCAATTGGGCGCTGGCACATGTGCCACAGTGTGGAGGTGCCGGCGTTGGACTGGAGTGAACACACACATTTCCACTCCATCTGACGAAGGAGCAGCGCTCCGAAAGCTAATGGTGTTTGCTACCAAATAAACCTGTTGGACTTTAACCTGGTGTTGTTAAAACTCTTACATGTGCCACGGGACAGGGCGTCTGGGGGCTCATTGAGCTTCCCAGGCCGGTACATGATATCATATCTATAGGTGGAGAGCTCAATCCTCCACCGCAAGATCTTATCATTTTTGATCTTGCCGCTCTGCCTGGTGTTGAACAGAAAGGCAACGGACTGCTGGTCCGTAAGTAAAGTGAACCGTTGGCCCACAAGGTAATGGCGCCAGTGCCGGACGGCTTCCACAATGACCTGGGCTTCCTTCTCAACCAAGGAGTGTCGATTCTCAAGGCCTTGTCGGGTCCGGGAAAAAAAGGCCACCGGACGGCCCCTTTGGTTAAGGGTGGCGGCTAGGGCAAAATCAGACGCATCACTTTCCACTTGGAATGAGATGGATTCATCCACAGCATGCATCGCGGCCTTCGCGATGTCCGCTTTGATGTCGTCGAAGGCCAGACGGGCCTCCTCCGCCAGGGGAAAAGAGGTCGATTTGAGAAGCGGACGGGCTTTATCCGCGTAAAGGGGAACCCGCTGGGCATAGTAGGAGAAGAAGCCCAGGCATCTCCTCAGTGCTTTGAGAGTAGTAGGGAGGGGAAGCTGCATAAGGGGACACATACGGGCTGGATCGGGACCAAGGACACCATTTTCCACCACGTACCCAAGGATAGTGAGGCGGCGTGTCCGAAAGACACACTTTGCCTCGTTATATGTCAAATTCAGGAGAGTGGCAGTACGGAGGAATTTTTGTAAGTTGGCATCATGGTCCTGCAGGTCATGGCCGCAGATGGTGACATTATCCAGATATGGGAAAGTGGCCCGTAGCCCGTGCTGATCCACCATTTGATCCATGGCCTGCTGGAAAACTGAGACCCCATTGGTAACACCAAAAGGGACTCGGAGGAACTGGTAGAGGCGACCATCCGCCTCAAAGGCAGTATATGGGCGATCCTCCGAGCGGATAGGGAGCTGGTGGTAGGCCGATTTAAAATCAATCGTGGAGAAAACCCGATAGTGCGCTATGCGATTGACCATATCAGAGATGCGGGGAAGAGGGTACGCATCTAGTTGCGTATACCTGTTTATGGTCTGGCTATAGTCGATCACCATGCAGTGTTTCTCCCCTGATTTAACTATGACCACCTGGCCCTCCAGGGGCTGGTGCTGGCCTGAATAATCCCTTCCTTGAGCAAACGTTGTACTTCGGACCGAATGAAGGCCCGGTCTTCCGCACTATAGCGCCTACTTTTGAGAGCTATAGGCCTGCAATCTGGGGTGAGATTATCGAATAAGGGGGGGGGGGGCAATCTTGAGGGTCGAGAGACTGCAGGTGGTGCGCGGGGGGGGGCGCTTAAGTAATGTCGCATTGCAGAGAGCAGGGAATAAGGGCGATCATACTGCAAAGTGACGCTCCTATGATGGATGAGGAAATCTAACCCCAGCAGTACAGCTACGCAGAGTTGCGGCAGCACGAGGAGCTGAAAACGCTCGTAGACTGTGCCCTGTACCGTCAGAGTCACCACGCAGCACCCAAGGACCTCCACTGAGTGAGAATCCGAAGCCATGGAGATTGTCCTTTCCAGGGCTGCGCGGGAAGGGCATATCGACGCACTGTGCGGGGGTGTATAAAACTCTCTGTGCTCCTGCAGTCGAACAGGCAGTTTTGTACATGGTCGTTTACCTTAATCTCCATCATTGACTTGGAGAGTTGGTGAGGCTGAGATTGGTCCAGACGAATTGATGCAACCGTCGAACCCGGTGAGTATTCATATTCGTCCGCGTACGATGACGTCGCGGATGAAGTTTCCCGCTCGGCGCGCCTTGATGACAGCACCCAAGATGGCGATTTCCGCGCAGCCACTGACTGCATCAAAGATGGCGATTCCCGTGCAGCCATTGACTGCATCAAAGATGGCGGCGCCCACGGAACACACGCGGCGCCACGAGACTTCGCGATCGACTTCGTCCGGCAGACTTTGACGAAATGGCCTTGCTTACCGCATCCGGAGCAGATCGCATCCTTTGCCGGGCAGCAACGCCGAGGGTGCTTGGCTAGGCCGCAGAAGTAGCATTTGGGCCCTGGTGGAACAGCCGCCGCGGTGGAACCGTCGATGGAACGGGGTGCATTGTAGGCCCCGAGATTGCGGGAGGCCGCTTCTAGGGATTCAGCCATCGTGGCCATTTTCTGGAGATCCAGGCCACCCTGTTCAAGCAGGCGCTGCCAAACGTAAGTAGACTCAATACCCGCGACGTAGGCGTCCCGGATCAGGTCCTCCATGTTCTGAGCGGCTGAAACAGCCTTACAGTCGCAAGCTCTAGCTAGAACCCGCAGGGTGCGCAGAAATTGGGCACACGATTCTCCTGGCTGCTGCCTGCGAGTAGCCAAGAGATGTCTGGCGTAGACCACGTTAGGGCTCTTTCGAAACTGCCCTTTTAAGAGTTCTATAGTGACCATGTATGTAGTAGCATCCCGGAATATACAGTAGACTGCATCGCTTACCCGGGCGCGGAGCATGCGGAGCTTATCGCCGTCGGAGTCGACGACCGCAGAGGCGCTGATGAAAGCTTCAAAACAGTCCAGCCAATGGTCAAAACTATCAAAAGCACTGACCTCTTGAGAGTCGAGAGTTAATCTGTCAGGCTTCAAAAGCTGCTCCATATCGGTCAAAGGTAATGAATAAAATTGAAGTGCTATCAATTAGGCAAAAGACTACTAGTGTGCCAATACAACTGTAGGCTTTTATTCATCACAGAACTAGGAGCATATCCGAACAGATAACCGACCCGAACTGAACAAGGGGGAGGAAACAGCCACCTTTATACTAAGTGACAAGGGGAGGAGCCAGCAGGGGATGTGTCCAGGCATGACAAACACAACAACAGTGGTCCAGACAGGACAAAGGCACAACTGTAGTCCACCACACACTGCAATGAAGTTAATGTGAAAATCCTCTAGTCGCCACATTCCGGTGCCTGTTCAGGTACACTGAGGGAGAATTTAGCATGGCCAATTCACTTAACCAACACATCTTTCGGACTGTGGAAGGAAACCAGAGCACCCGGAGGAAACCCACACAGACATAGGGAGAACGTGCAAACTCCACACAGACAGTGAATCGAACCTGGGTCCCTGATGCTGTGAGGCAGCAGTGCTAACCACTGTGCCACCGTGCCGTCCCTGATATCAAACCAAACAACACAGAAGGAGGCCATTTGGTCCAGCATGTCTGTGCTGGAGAGCGAAAGCATTAATCAATTGCCCTTTCTCCATAGCCCTGCAAGTTATTTTTTTCCCCTTTTTAAGTATTTGTCCAATTCCCTTTTGAAAGTTATGATTGAATCTGCTCCCACTGCCCTTTCAACCAGTGCCTTCCAAATCATAGCAACTTGCTACGTTGCAAGGCTGCCTACTCATCTCTCGCTGACTTTTCTGTGTCAATTATGTTAGAAGTGTGTCCTCCTGTCAGAATTCCAAGTTACTGTACAGAGAGCACAATCAACGTAATTGAAAGTTCCATCACCAGTAAAAGAGTGCAGGAATGTAATATTGAAGGAGTCAAGTGGTGGGGCAAGGTTATCGGGCAAGAAGATTTGAGAGATTGAAATTGTCGATGTTTAACATTCAAACTCATAAGCTTAATTTATTTAACGCATTTCTGTTGCAGGAAAGTCCTTAATAGACGTGGTTTTGCTTTCTTGCAGATTACTGACATTTAAAATCCTTCTACAGCTGTTTATCCTCGGATGTCCCTGGATTATTGGATTTTTCATAGACAGTGAAATACTGGAATATGTATTCGATATACTCATATCTATCCAGGGCATCCTAATTTTCCTTATCCTGTGTGTTTTTAGTCCTGAGGTACAGTAATTAAAGATTGTGGGTATTGCATGTCTCAGTGTGATATTATGTCAAACTTGTACAGAATCTTGGTTAAACCACAGTTGGAGGGAGTAATGTGCCCATATTTCAAAATGTCACATATTATAAAGGGAACATGAAGGCACTGGAGAAACTGCAGCAATTGTTCACAATTACACAATGGTGAAGTTATAGCTCTGGCTCCATTTTCCTGAAAATAGAGAAGATCTTTGAAGTTATGAAGGGGGCTCAAGAAGGTAGATAGAATCATAGATTCCCTACAGTGCAGAAGGAGGCCATTCGGCCCCATCAAGCCTGCACCGGCAGCAATCCCACCCAGGCCCTATCCCCGTAACCCCATGCTTTTAGCACTGTAGAGATGTTTCCACTTTTTTATTCTTTCATGGGACATGGGCGTCACTGGCTGGCCAGCATTTATTGCCCATCCCTAGATGCCTGAGTGCAGTTGAGAGTCAACCACATTGCTGTGGCTCTGGAGTCACATGTAGGCCAGACCAGATAAAGGTGGCAGATTTTCTTTCCTAAGGGACATTAGTGAACCAGATGGGTTTTTCCGACAATCGACAATGGTTTCATAATCATCAATAGATTCTTAATTCCAGATTTTTTTTATTGAATTCAAATTCCACCATCTGCCGTGGTGGAATTCAAACCCAGGTCTCCAGAACATTAGTTGAGATTCTGGAATAATAGTCTAGCGATAATACCACTAGGCCATCACCTCCCTTGTCGGGAGACCATAAACTAGGGGACGTAAATATGTGCAGTTGAGGGAAAGACAACTGAGTCTGATTCTCAGTGGAGCTTTACTTTAAAGGCAGCCATATTACGCCTGCCATTCTGGTGCTTGATGTTGACACTGAAACGCAAAGTGTTTCACTCTAAGCATTAACATACCCCTAACTTAAAAAGCAAGGGGGGGGAATGGGGGTGGAAGGAAAGGAAAAATTGTATAATTTCTGAATCAGAAATATACTACTCGGCAGCAAAGTGGAACTTTACTGGTCAGCAGTGGTAGCATCACTCTGAAAACTTGTGTGCGTTTTGTCTTCCCCCAAAGGTGAGGCAGGGGTGTAAGAAATGGTTTGCAAGAACTTTGCAGAAACCCGGCACAACCGTCTCATCAGTTAGCCCTGCTATGAACATAACGGAAACCATCGTGTGGGTAAGTGTGTTCAGCAGTTTCCAGCTGCGCTGGATTTGAGTAATGGGTTAAAAACTGTGTACCCATCCATTAAGGGTTCTTCCGTAACCATAGAATCCCATAGTATCCCCACAATGCAGAAGGAGGCCATTTGGCCCATCAAGTCTGCACCAACTCTCCAAAAGAGCATCTTATCTAGACCTAGATCTAGATCTAGGTCTAGATCTACCATCCTATTCCCATATCATCCTATTCCCTTAAACCGCACATTAACCATGGCTAATCCACCTAACCTACACATCTTTGGACTTAGCCTATAGTCAGGATGGTAGACTTCATCTATCACAGAACTAAGATACACTGCCCACATATCGCAGTCTGGTATAATGGAAGGTCCCAGAGGTGACAACAATTTCAGATGTTGAACAGAAATTCTATGATTCTATTGGCAGGCCATCTGTTGCTACCTCCATATCTGTGAAACTAAGCAGACCAAAGATAGTCATAGTGATTTTTATTCAATTTTTCTTCCAGAGCAAAGACTCAAGATAGAGTATGAATTATTGAATGGAAATTTGCTTCAAGATTCAGCCACTTTTAATCCAGGATCAAGCAAACTATAAGTTCTTTGAAGAAGATATTTTAAATGCTAATTTCTTAAATGGTCTATTGTCTCAAAACGATATTGATAGATCTAAGGTTGAATATAGAAATTAGAAGTGTGATTAATTTTTTCATTTTCTGTAGACATTGATTGGTCTGGAAGAGCCTGCCTCTGCTGGAAAACATGCTGTGGGGAGGGGGGGATTTAAAAACTGAGTTGAGATTAATTTCCTGTACTTTGCTACGATGTGTTGATGTCATAGAGTCAGAGTCATAGAAGTTTACAGCATGGAAACAGGCCCTTCGGCCCAACTTGTCCATGCCGCCCTTTTTTTTAAAACCCCTAAGCTAGTCCCAATTGCCCGCATTTGGCCCATATCCCTCTATACCCATCTTACCCATGTAACTGTCTAAACGCTTTTTAAAAGACAAAATTATACCCCCCTCTACTACTACCTCTGGCAGCTTGTTCCAGACACTCACCACCCACTGTGTGAAACAATTGCCCCTCTGGACACTTTTGTATCTCTCCCCTCTCACCTTAAACCTATGCCCTCTAGTTTCAGACTCCCCTACCTTTGGGAAAGGATATTGACTATCTAGCTGATCTGTGCCCCTCATTATTTTATAGACCTCTATAAGGTCACTCCTCAGCCTTCTACGCTCCAGAGAAAAAAATCCCAGTCTACCCAGCCTCTCCTTAGAACTCAATCCATCAAGTCCCGGTAGCATCCTAGTAAATGTCTTCTGCACTCTTTCTAGTTTAATAATATCCTTCTATAATAGGATGATGTTGAGGACAAATCATCGGCGTCTATTTATAGATATATTTTAAAAAGATGATTTCTCAGGGTTCATCAATCTGTTTCTCCATTTTGTGAGGAGCACGGCAGACAAACTTCCAGCCATTCACGCCGGCGGGATTCTTTGATCCCCCCAGCAGCACACCCACTGCTGGGAGTTTCCCCATGGCGTGGGGTGGCTTCAGTGGGAATTCCCATTGACAGCAACAGGACCAACTCGCTGCTAGCGAGTGGCAAGCCACCTCCCACCGCCAAGAAAAACGCTGAGGGGAGGCCAGAAAATCTCGCTCTCTGAGAAATCATCTCAGCTCCAGACAGCACCAGAGGCAGTGTCAGCAAGGAGCTGCTCAGAAAAGCTGTCAGGACTTTAACTATTGCTGTGTGTCTTTCAATAGATTGATTGTATTGTGTCAGTGCTGTGCCAAGTCTGTGTATTTTGCTTATTTTCCAAATAAATTAGAATATGTAGTTCAGCTGCACAGTGTGTTTTGATGATGGTATGGACAGGAGTTAAACAGTAAAATAAGCAAAATACTGCGGATGCTGGAATCTGAAACATACAGAATGCCATAAAATTGTGCAGTTCTGGCAGTCTGTACGGAGAGAAAGCAATGTTAATATTTCGAGTCCATTTGGCCCTTCATGAGAACTGAGAGAAAGGAAAAATCTGTTAGATCCAATACTGTATCTGGAAAAAATTGCAGTAAACTGGTAGAAAACTTAAGAACATGATATGGATGACCAGGTGCGGAGGCAGGGAGGGGAGAGGAGTGTTTTTGCATTGAAAAATAAATGTTTGGGATATACAAAAAGGGGTTAAGGTGGAGGAAAAAGGTCACAGTCTAAAATTGTTGAATTCAATGTTGAGTCCTTAGGGCTGTAACATGCTTTATCGGAGGATCAGAGGATGAGATGCCTATCGTTTAATAAGCTTATGCTGGGCTTATGAGAACAAGTGCGGAGTTAGTTAATTTAAATAGCCCTGATGTCTCCTCTCACCACCTGCCCATCAAGAAAGGTGTTTTGACTTTTGATTTCCCCTTTTATAAGTGGTAGCATATTCCCCAAGCCCCTTAATTTGATGTGCTCCAATTCCTATAACAAACACTATTCCTCCAAACAGTGTTTTGAGATTTTTTACACCCACCTGAAAGAGCAGAACGGGCCTCAGATTAATCACATCTCATCCGAAAGGCGGCACTTCCAACAGTGCAGCACTCTCTCAGTGATGTGCAGCCCACATTTTGTTTCCAAACTTCTGGACTTAGAGATAAATCAATGAGCTTTTTACTTGATGGCAAATCAAAACCTGGCTACTTCTGCACTTGTGGATTGGCAACACACAGCACACATTTCCAGCCTTTCTACACGATTCTAGAATTACTTAACTAGAACATGGTTGCTTTAAATTCTAGATGCATCCCTGAACAATCCTGATTGTAAACCAAGTGGTCATGCGATGATGTGGCAACAAAGTTCTCGCAAGTTCTCCCCAGGAGCATGGGCAGAATACCGGCGTGAATTAGGTGCTCAGCTGGTGAATAAACTACTATTTGTTATGAATCCTACAAATTGGGAACCCAACATGGTGTCAGGAGTTGGTAAGATGGTGCAAAACTTTGCCGCGTTGACCTGCTCATCATTAATGAAAACATTGTAGACAGTTGGGGAAGGTTCAAGAAGGAGTGGCGTGCTGGTTTGTAAGTCAAAAAAGGAAGTTATATTTTATTAAAATTAGCAGCCGCAAGGCCATTGAGAAATTTAAATCATTTGTTTTCCTGATGGAGGAAGGAAAAGAGAACCTGGAAATAATTCTAAAAGAATTTGAGAATATTTGTCTTCTGGTAAAAAATATAATCCTCGACAATCATGCATTGCTTGACAAACTTAGCAAAGAAAAATGATGAGCTAGTCAGGGATCACACAGGGATCACATAGTCTGGGGGCCCACAGCGAGCAGCTGCTGCACGAGAAAGATTTAACATCACAAACAGCCATGAGCAGCTGCATGCTAAACAAAGTCAGAAAAATGTAGAGATTTTAGGCAGGAAAACAGAAGTATTTGCAATACAAGGTGCACCCTGCTCCAACTGCAGTGGCCATCACACTCAGAACAGAAGGGCTTATTTCACCTACGGTGTGGGCAGCATGGTGGCACAGTGGTTAGCACTGCTGCCTCACAACTCCAAGGACATGGGTTCAATTTTAGCCTTGGGTGACTGTCTGTGTGGAGTTTGCATATTCTCCCTGTGTCTGCATGGGTTTCCTCCGGATCCCTCGGTTTCCTCCCGCATTCCAAAGATGTGTAGGGTAGGTTGATTGCCCCTTAGTGTCCCAAGATATGTAGGTTAGATGGATTAGCCATGGGAAATGTGCGTGGTTATGGGGATAGTGCAGGGAAGAGGGCCTGGGTAAGATACTCTGTTAGAGAGTCATGTAGACTCGATGGCCCGAATGGCCTCTTCTGCACTTTAGGGATTCTATGATTCTCGAAATGATGCAACAAATTTGGAAAATGGAATTATGATGCTAAATGCTGCAGATCGAAACCATAGCAGCCTTCCTCTGCCATTAGCAACATGGCAGCCGGTCAGTCCTCTGGGGTAGGAGCATCAGCAAAGTAAATGAACCGGAGCTCAGGCAAAGCAGCGAAACCACCTCCAACAACACTATTTTAAGAGTGTCGACACCATCACAGAAAAGGGTGAGGTCTTCACCATCCTCAACATGATCTGCAGCAATGCAAGACTGAAGACAAAGATTGACACTGAAACAAAGTATAACATATTGTCCAAATGTTACAAGAACTAGACCCATATACAGCGCCTGACCCCAGTACCCAGGGCAGTTTCAAGTTTCATATAGTTGACCAGAACATAAGGCCACTATTAGGGCTTTGGGACAGCATTACATTGGTGCTCACTAAACTTGGTCCAGAATTGGACCAGGACCCAGAAATTATAGCTTACGAAGGTTGAATGGCATTCAACTGGAATGCCATTGGTAAGAACAACAAACAAAGAACAATACAGCACAGGAACAGCCCTTCGGCCCTCCAAGCCTGCACCGATCATGTGTTCCTAACTAGACCATCTGTTTGTATCCCTCTATTCCCAGTCTGTTCATGAAAGCTACCGGTTGTATATCACAGGAGACTAGATGATACAGTAGCATTAACAGTTTGTGCTTGGAGTAGGGTACCTGTAGCCATGATGCAGAAAGTAGACAATGTGCTGCATCAATTGACAAGACTAGGTGTCATAGCTCTTATAGACAGGGCCACAGAGTGGGTTTCAGCAATGGTGGCCGCAGTAAAGAAAGATGGCACAGTCAGGATATGCATTGACCCAGTGCACTTGAACAGGGTGTTGCTCAGACCTCATCACCCTATGAAGACAGTGGAACAGGTGATAGCAGACATGCCAAATGTTGAGGAGTTCAGCATCCTCAATGCAAAATGTGGGTTCTGGCAGATCCCATTAGATGAAGAATTTTCGAAACTAACCATATTCATGTCTCCAGTAGGCAGATATTGTTTTATGTATCCTATAGGATCTCCATGGGCAGTGAAGTCTTCCAGCGATGCATGGAGCAACTCTTTGCAGGCAAAACTTGTGGGATTTTGGGGTCAGACCACGCAAAAACATAATGCATATCATCCTCAACCGAATCAGGACAATAAAACTGAAGCTTAACCCTGTGAAATGCAGATCCAGGGGCAACCAGGATACTTCCATGAGTCATGTATTCACAGCCTACGGTGTATAGCCAGATCCAGACAAGACACTGGCTATATGATAGATGGTCTCTGTACACCCTTGGTATGACGAATTATCTTTCTAAGTTCATTCTATATTATAGTGAGGTCACTGCATCTCTTCTTCAACTTCTCTAACGGGACATTGAATGGTGCTGGCAAAAGCACCACACTGCGGTCTTCAACAGACTCAAACTAGCACTCGCAACCCCATTAGTGCTACAATACTTTAACATCGACTCAGAATGACACTTTTCCAGCCGCAACAGGACCACGATTCCTACTACTAAGGTTCTGCTGCAGCCCAAACTTGAAACTAACATGAATGATGACCTCATGCAACACCAATTGAGAAGCAAAGCACAATATGATTGAGATGCCCATAACCTCGGCCCTCTAACACCTGGTAAAACGGTCAGGATTCAGAGCGCACATTTTTTTTCCCTCATCTTTCCATTCCTTCTGTGTGGGGGATCGCTGTCAGGCGATGAAATATTTGCTTTATTATCCAACAGCATGGGGATGTCCAAAAGCAACAGCTTTACATGCTGTGGGGCACACTGTCCCTAGCTGAATGCTGCATCATCCAGTTTGAGAAATAGTAGGATGCCTTTACTTGCCAAACTTAGCATCAGTGCGATCGCAGAGCTGTTTCATGTTGTCTTTCCAGTTCAGTTAACACATCCTTGGTGATTAATGTACTTCCTCCCTCGCAGTGACATTGAAATTTCATCACTTCATCGCCATACTACATTGTTTCAACATCTTTGTCGACTTGCTTCTTTTTGGTTAAGACCATGTATCATTGTTCTACAATTATTAAGTACATACACCCCGATCGGACTCTGCCAAGAAGTGTTCTGTGTTCATTGACAACTTTAGTAAATACATTCACCATTAAATACCTTCCATTTCTAAAGCAACTTTAATGACCACAGCATGTCACAATGCAGACGGAATTAAAATCGAGGTCAAAGTGTTTGCTTTAGTCATTAGAAATATGTTAATGCTTTAACTCACACACGTGTTAACCTGCTTGCTTTCAAAAGATCAATAAGGAATTAACTTCTTTACTAAGTGAGCAATTTGAATATGACACAAGTAGTTGTTGAAGTGAACAGTACAGGTGCATTTAACAGAAAGGTAGATAAACACATGAGGAAGAGAGGAAATGCTGATAGGGTGAAGTTAAACATATAGAGTGGGAGCAGCATAAACACTTGCATTGACTGTTTGGGCCGAACGGCCTGTGTCTGTGCTGTAAATTCAATGTTTCGCTAAGTAAAAGGCTTGTTAGATACATGTGATATTTGAACTAGGTGTCCAGACTGCATCTAGATCGTCACATCTGAAGATGGTTTCTGAGAAGCTTGGTCCTATTGCTTTGATGTCCTGCAGTTGCTTGTCAGCAGGATGTGGACGAGGCATTTCTGATTGAGCTTCAGAACAGGTGGAAGCTTCTATCTCAGGCAGATGACAACTCATGGGACATTGAACAGAAAGGTCCATGTAAAATTATGTCTGGACCTGCAATCCAGCTTTGCTGCGAGGTTTAGTCTCACTGTCAGATGTCTTTTTAAAGTGGCTACCTCCTGTTTTTTAAGTTATTATACAATATATAATCACGTGCCCTGGTGTAAATCCGCTATCTATGATTTCTTCCTATTTGTTATTGTTAAATCAATACTATAATTTCTAACTGCAGCTATGGTGGAGAATTTATTCCAATGCTTTCCAAAGTTTATGTAGATTGCAAGTGGGCCTGTGATATATTGGAAAGTGAAAGATATTAGCCAAGGTTCCTGTAATTAGCTAAGACTCGGGGCAATAGCACTCTCACCTCTGAATCGGAAAAGTTTTACCTACTCCTAAGCTCAAAGTCGAGGCTAACAAACCATTGCAGTGCTAAGCGAGCGAAGTACTGCCTTTTTTCAGGTACAGTAAGAAGTCTCACAACACCAGGTTAAAATCCAACAGGTTTATTTGGAATCACGAGCTTTCGGAAGGAGAAAGGAGCAGCACTCCAAAAGCTCGTGATTCCAAATAAACCTGTTGGACTTTAACCTGGTGTTGTGAGACTTCTTACTGTACCCACCCCAGTCCACTGCCGGCATCTCCACATCATTTTAGGGCATCAAACTGAAGCACCATATGTCCTCTTGGATGTGCTAATTAAATGTGGCTGCTTTGTTTTGGATGATGCCAAGATTCTTGAGTCTTGCTGGTGCTGAGCTCATCCAGGCCAGTGGAGAGTATTCAATCAAACTACTTATGCCTTGTAAATGGTGGACAGGCCTTGGGGAGTCAGGAGGTGAGTTACTCGCTACAGAATTCCCAGTCTCTGGTCTGTTTTCGTATCCGCGGTTTTTACGTGGCTGGTCCGGTTCAGTTTCTGGTTACTGGTAATCCCCAGGATGTTGATGACAGGGGCTGGCGGGGGTTCAGCAATGGTCATGTCACCAAATGTCAAAGGGAGATGGTTAGATTCCCTCCAATTGAAGATGGCATTTGCCTGCCATTAGTGTGATGCAAATGTTATTACTACTTATCAGGCCAAGCCTGAATGTTATCCATACCTTGCTGCATGAGAACATGAACTGTTTCAGATTCTGAGGAGTTGTGAGTTCGAACTCAGTCATTTATAACTGAAATCAGGAGCTTTTTTAACACACAGCAAAGGCCATGGATACTAGTGAGCAATTGAAATCTTCAATACTCTGCTCAATAGATTGTCATTAGCTAAGGATATGATGAGATATGAAAGAAAAGGTGGCTAGGTGGCATGGAGGTGCAGCATCAATCATGATCTAACCAAATGGCAGAGCAGGCTTGACGGGCTGAATGGCCTCCTGTTGTTCCTATGTTAACCCGGTCGAAATGTTTGAAATTATGAAAGGACAGATTAGGAAGAATGACGCTGTTCCCAACAGTTGAGAGGTTAATACACACAGGATTGAATGTAAGAGATTTAAAACAGAGGCAGGGGTAACTTCTTCATACTGAGGCTGTGGCAGGGGTAACTTCTTCATACTGAGGCTGTGAGTCTGTGGGATTCACAACCAGGATTGATGTTTGTGGCAGAGAAGGCAACATCATTTAAGATTTTGTTCGATAAGTGCCTGAAGTTAATAGGTTGGTCGGAAGTTTAGAATAAAGGGGATAAATATAACTAGAACTATTTCTTCTCATGGAGGAGAACATCAACACAAACTGGTTGGACCAAACAGGCTGTTTCCATGGTAGCTTCCAAATATTTCTATGCATGATGGTTCTAACATCTTTGAAAAGTCCACATATAGCCTACATCACTGGAGACGCAACATCACATGATAGCAAGCATGAAGAGAGATAATTACATATAGATAATTGTGTGGAATTTATATTATAAATGGTTAGCATGATGTTAAATAAAACAGAGTTTGTTAATAGTATAGCCTCCAGCCTTATCTGCAAATCCAGGGCCACGACTACCACATACCGGACCAAGGACAACAATAACAGAATTCCCAACGCTGCAGCAAAGATGATGACGGTCTTCATTTCTTCATCCATTAGATCTCCATCACAGTGAGAACAACAGCTTCATCGTTGCTTTAACTCTACAATGTAAGATTATTAGGTTACTGACCAGAATACCGATTTGTTAAAATCTAACTTTATTACTAGAAACTAATATCTGACTTTATTAGGAACTGGTCTTGGTAGTATGGTAGAATGGGAAAACTTAGGAAATAGGCCACAGTATAAAACAATGCCAAAGTGGTGTGACCATGGGAAAATTATCTCAAGCTTTGTTGCTTATTGTAATACAAAGCTGAGACCTTGAAGCTTGTCCGTGTGAAACTGCTCGAGTAAGAATGGAATGTAGATGTCTGACTCTACAAGGTAAGAAATTATGGGATGTAAAAGCTTTGAGATAGAATGGGAAATACAAAGGACATTACGTACATATGTACAGTTAGCAGCAGCATCAACGGAAACTATTCCTGTTTAGTCAAGAAAAACATGAACACCACGAGGCTGAAAATGATTGGGGAGAAGGAGGGGTTAATTGGATAAGGGCCAGGATGAAAGAGGGCTTCCCAATCAGATTTGTGCGGTGAAGAAAGGAAGATATGAACTGACAAGACAGGAGACAAGGGGGAGAGAGGGGGAGAGATAAAAACAAAGAAACCAAAAGCTGCAAGAAAATAAATGATTGTGCACTCCCTGTCCAGTCACGGGATGTCTTTAGTTTGTGTTAGACTGTAAATCACTCTCTGAGTTTAGTACAATTGCATTGCAGAAATGAATAAACTCATTCTGACTTTATCTCATTGAAGTAGTCTCATGGATTAACTTTTTGCCAGTCTGGTCACATCACAATTAACAAATACCCCTACATCAACAAAATGAAAAACCCATTCTTTTGACTTCATTCAGTGAGTTAGGAAGCAAATTTAGGGCAGAGAATTAGGTCAGAAGAGAACAGCATGCAGAGAAAAAAGATGGAAATGCTGGAATGAAGGATCGATGCTTGCACCACGACAGGTCAAAGTGTTGCAGGTTTAGAAGTCTGAATCACTGTGAATGCATTTAATTAAATGTGATATTGCTAGCTTTAAAATGACATTGGCTGCAAAATCTGTGCATAGTCCCAACTACTAAAACCATTAGTGCTTCTCACCACCTCTATTGCACGAATGGTGCCAACCACTCATCATCACTGCAGGAATCAATGTATCAACTACAAAAGCACGCTTATAACATGTGAAGCAGGTCTGGTATTTTAGGCAGATCAGTTATCATTTCTATGTATTCAACCATTTAAAAACATTTGCCTCTTGTAGCCAAAGGCAATGCTTTGAGCAGATTTAACCAGTTGTTTGTTGAAGTTGAATTATCTTTGGAGATTTTGGATGTAAATGTTAATGATTAAGAGAGATCTATAAGAAGCTACAATATTTTTGACTTTTTTAAAAATTTCCTCATGGGGTGTAAGCATCCTTAAGGAGCCACTTTCTTGAACTGCTACAGTCCACCTGGTGTAAGTACACCCACAGCACTGTACATGGGCAGCACACGTGGGCAGCATGGTGGTACAGTGGTTAGCACTGCTGCCTCACAGTGCCCAGGGACCTGGGTTCGATTCCTGGCTTGGGTCACTGTCTGTGCAGAATCTGCATGTTCTCTCTGTATCTGTGTGGGTTTCCTCCGGGTACTCCGGTTTGCTCTCACGAAAGATATGCTGGTTAGGTGCATTGGCCATGCTAAATTCTCCCTCAGTGTACCTGAACAGGTGCCGGAGTGTGGTGACTAGGGGATTTTCACAGTAACTTCATTGTAGTGTTAATGTAAGCCTACTTGTGACATTAATAATTAAACTTAAGCCTAGCACTGTTAGGAAGGGAGTTCCAGAATTTATCCAGCAATAGTGAAGGAATGTCATAGTCATAGAGTTTACATCACAGGAAGAAGCACTTCAGCCCACCATGCACGCTGACCATCAAATCAGGATGGTGCCTGGTTTGGAGGGGAACTTGCAGGCGGTGATGTTCCTTGCATCTGCTGCCCTTGTCCTTCAGGTGGTAAAGGTTGTGGATTGGGAAAGTGCTGTCAACAGAGGCTTGGTGAATTGCAGCATTGCATTCTGCAGATGGTACACACTGCTTCCACTGTGCACCGGTGGCAGAGGGAGAGTGTTTTTGGGTGGTGGATGAAGTATGGATCAGGTGGTCTGCTGTGCCCTGAATGGTGTGGAATTTCTTGAATATTATTAAAGATGCATGCGACCACGCAAGTGAAAAATATTCCATTACACTCCTGACGTGCCTTGTACACGGTGGACAGGCTTTGGGGCATCAGGAGGTGAGTTACTTGTCACAGTTTTTCCCACCTCGGGCCTGACTTAACCGTACTTTAATCAAAATTTGTGGTTGAGACTTACAAAGCTAGTCTATCGAGAAGCATCAATAGTTTAAATGAAATACAGGAAGCTCTATTTCCAATTTTCCAGGAAAACTGAGCAGATATGACCTGCAGGCATTTTCAAACTTAAAGTTAGCAGTGAACAGCTACAGGGTTATTTTTCTCGATATAGATAAAGGGGTGTTGTGTTGGTCATTAATACTTTAAGGCAATGAAACATTCAGCAAAAAAGGGAGAAGTCCTAAAATTGGGCCGGAATCAATAAACAGGCACACTTCAAAGCTATGTTTTGCTTTGATGCCTGGTTAGAACTTTGGAACAGCTTCACGTGTACAAAAGGCATTGAGTCATAATGTCTGGAAACATTAAGATAATGGATTCATATGACTTAACATGTTTTAAAATATTATAATTCGGCTGGGCCAAATAGCCGAAAGTGTTTTGAAAGGTGCGCAAGAGCAACACAAACTGATGCTGATATAAGACACCAGAGATGGCCTTCTTTGAAATGTAGAGAAAATAGAATCCATTTTTTAATAAATGTCTTCTCAGATAAACTTCATAGTTCTCCAGGCAACAATTTGAAAGAAGTCAGTATCTTAAAAATGTTTGAATTGTTCTTTGTCCTGTGGTTATATTTGTGAAACCAGGAAAGAAAACTGCTATTATATTTACAGAACAAAGGTTTTGAATGCATCTGTAACATTCACAAGGAATGGTAAATTACCGGGAGAAGTTTCAACAGATAGATATTGTCAAGTGCATCTCTAATATTGTAGTTTGAATAAAGAATTAGATGCCTCGTTTGACAATTTTGGCTCAAGGTGAATTTTGAGAGAACAGTAAGATCTTGTCAATGTGACATCTTGTCCAGCTTGGAAAGAAAGGTATAAAAATTGTTGCTAGGAGTGATATCATGCTTAAATTAAGTTGCTTGGTCAATTAACAAAGGGTATAATTGATAGGAGATTAAGTGCTCACTAGGGCTTTGGAAGGAAGAACATGCTGTTTTTGCATCAACCCGGGCAAATTGCCTTGACGCTGAGGCTCTGGCTATTAGGATTAGCAACGTCGCAGCCATTCCTCTTACCTCTGAGTTAGAAAAGGTAAAGTCTCATTCCAGACACTTGTAGAATGGTTGCAGCTCAGAATGAGACCATTTGGCCCATCATGTTTGTGCCACCTCTGCAACAGCAATTCACCTAGCGACACACTCTTTTACTCCATTTCCTTGTGCATTCTGGTTTGGCTCTTCCGTTCTTTATATTTGTTAGTTCACTCAGGACAATGGCCCACTTCAGTAAGTGGGGTAGATTCTCTGAACTATTACCACTGGCAATAGGGCAGGCTTCACAGATTGCGCTGAACATAGTTTATTTCTTTACTTGAGTCCCATTAACACCCCCTTTTGGCTTACACCATCATTCACTGTGTCATTGAGCCGTCTGCCCTCTGCTTGAAACTTCACAAACATCTCTTATGTTTGTAGCTCTCTGATGATAGGCCATCGACCTGAAAGGTTAACTCGGTTTCTCTCTTCACAGATGCTGCCAGGCCTGCTGAGTTTATCCAGCATTTTGTTTTTTACTACATTGTAATATGGCTGTAAAGCAGTTTGTATGTCCCAAGGTCAGGAAAGGCGCGATATAAATGTGTGGAAAAAGTAGGACAAGCTACTTGCATCAGAAAGTTGGACTTACTTCGCAGTTACTGACAAGTATCTTTGTCGGAGAAAGCAAGTTTCTGCTTTTGTAACCCCAAATGGGCTATATCAATTCAAAGTAATGCCCTTTGGGATGAAAAACACACCAGCCACTTTTCAAAGGCTTATGAACAGAGTGGTGGCAGGATTGACTAATTGAGTTGTCTCCATCGACGATGTCGCGATATTTAGCCATTCCTGGAAAGATCACATGAAGCATTTGACAGAGATCTTCGAGAGACTATGGAAGACAAAGTTGGTCATAAACTCGGTAAAGACAGAATTTGCAACGGCGGAAGTGACATTCTTAGGACACAACATTGGATACGGACGGATGACTCCAAGAAATGTGAAGACGAGTGCTATGGAGGAATCTCTAAGACCATCATTGAAAAAGGAAGTGCTACGTTTTCTGGGATTGAGTGGGTTTTACAGAAAATTTGTACCCAACTTCAGTAGCATAGTGGCACCGTTGACGGATTTGTTGAAAAAGAACACAAAGAACAATGTCAGGAGGCATTTCAGAATTTAAAAGCAGTATTAACTACCGCACCCATTTCAGCCAAGCCAGACTTCCTGAAACCCTTCAAAGTTGCCATCGACGCCAGCGATGAAGGGGTTGGAGCCAAGTTGTTACAGGAGGATGAGGGTGGAATTGAAAGGCCAATCGGTTACTTTTCAAAAAAACTTTTCAATGGCTAGCAGACGAAATACTCCACCATCGAAAAGGAGTTACTGAGTTTAGTAATGGCCTTACAACACTTTAATATTTACGTTACAAACAATATATCGGAGACGATCGTGTATACCAATCACAATCCTTTGACATTTCTGGACAGATTTAAGGACAAAAACACCCGATTGTTTCATTGGAGTCTCATGTTACAAGCATTTAATTTACAAATTGCGCATGTTGCGAGTCATGAAAACATAATCACAGATGCATTATTATGAATTTAAGAAAAAAAATGAAGCCATCTTTTCATGTTGATGGCTCATTTTTTTCTTAAGCAGGGGGAAGTGTTGTGAAGTTGAGTTTGTGAAGTGTTCAGTGCTTGGATGTTTAAAATGCAAGTGCCTACAGGGTACACAAATTGCAACATTTGTAACGAGGACCAAGCATCAGGATTGCCTTGGTAACAGGCTTTTGAAATGTGACAGCCTATCAGTTTAAAGAAGACGCTCAGCTATAAAGGAGCCTATCAAATTTGAATTTGCTGTTGTTAACAATATCAGACCAATCCTGGTGTGGAAAATTTATAGGTCATCAGAGTTATAAAGAGGAACTCAACTACCTACCTGCAGTTCAACTGAAGGGCTGCCACATCTCCACACCTATAGAGGGAAGAGTGGCTCCCTGCCAGCTAAAAGGAAAAATCTCTATCTCTGATATCCATCTAACAAACGCCAGCATCTCCACATCATGGCTACCATCGACACCGCAAACCGCCGGCTCAAAGTGGAGAGGATCTCCAAGATCATGATATCGACAAACCAGTCCAACGCTGACATCTCCAAATCATGGCTACCATCGACACCGCAAATCGCAGGCTCAGAGTGGAGAGGATCTCCAAGAAGATTGGGCATATCGCCAAACAGTCACCTGATGAAGGAGCAGCTTGTGATTCCAAATAAACCTGTTGGAATTTAACCTGGTGTTGTGAGACTTCTTACTCTAACAAAAGGGTACCAAATCAGAAAGAGCTTACAGATAAACAAATCACCAGAGCTCCGAAGGTCTTTCCAAAGCCACAAAACCGTTTTTATTTGAGAGTGACTAAATTTTTTTTTGGTAATGAATGAGTCCTTGTATTTATTTGAACGGTGTTCCAGTAGAACCTTACTTTAATTGTTATGTTACTGGTTTAGTTAAAGTTTCCAGTTGGTTAAATAAATAACTTATTAATTCTTCACTTAAAGTGAGTGTCAGGTCTTTCTGTTAGTGAACCTCTAAACGTTAACAAAGAACAGTTAACACCTTCCCAAATACTTTTAACAGATTACGAAGTGAGGTATTCTTCTTTGGGGTTATTCGGCACGGCTTCTCAAAAGGGGATCAATCTCTGCGTCGTAACACTTCTAAACTCCAATGAGTACTGAACAACCTTTTCAGATAAGGTAACCTCCCTCTTCCGAGGAATCAGTCGCGTCTTTGAACTGCTTCACATGCAATTATGTCCTTTCTTAAACAAGGATATAACTGTACAAAGTTCTTCAGATATGGTCTACCTACATCCTGTACAACTGTAGCAAAATATTCCATTCCTCGTGCAATAAACCACAACATTCAATTAGCTTTCCAAATCATTTGCTGTACCTGCATACTAACTTTTTTGTGATTCATGTACCAGAACGCCCAGATCCCTCTGTACCTCAGAATTCTGCATTCTCTCTCCACTTCATTAATATGACAACATTCCAGCAATAGTATTTTGTTTATTAATTTGTGGGACATGTGCGTTGCTGGCTGGCCAGCATTTATTGCCCATCACTAGTTGCCCCTTGAGAAGATGGTGGTGAGCTGCCTTCCTGAATCGCTGCAGTCCATGTTCCGTGGGTTGACCCACAATGTCGTTAGGGAGAGAATTCCAGGATTTTGACCCAGCAATTGCGAAGGAACGGCGATATATTTCCAAGTCAGGATGATGAGTGGCTTGGAGGGGAACTTGCAGGTGGTGGTGTTCCCATTTATCTGCTGCCCTTATCCTTCTAGATGGAAGTGGTTGTGAGTTTGGATGGTGCTGTCTAAGGATCTTTGGTGAATTGCTGCAGTGCATTTTGTAGATAGTGCACACTGCTACTGAGCATCCGTGGTGGAGGGAGCGGATGTTTGTAGATGTGGTGCCAATCAAGTGGGCTGCTTTGTGCTGGATGGTGTCAAGCTTCTTGAGTGTTGTTGGAGCTGCACCCATCCAGGCAAATGCGGAGTATTCCATCACGCTCCTGACTTGTGCCTTGTAGATGGTGAATAGGCTTTGGGGAGTCAAGAGGTGAGTTACTCGCCACATTATTCCTAGCTTCTGACCTGATCTTGTAGCCACTGTGTTAATGTGGTGAGTCCACTTGAGATTCTGGTCAATGGTAACCCCAAGGCTGTTGACAGTGGGGGATTCAGTGATGGTTACACCATTGAATGTCATGGGGCAGTGGTTAGACTGTCTCTTATTGGTGATGCTCATTGCCTGGCATTTGTGTGGCGTAAATATTACTTGCCATTTGTCAGCCCAAACCTGGATATTGTTCAGATCTTGATGCATTTGAACATGGACTGCTTTAGTATCTGAGAAGTCACGAATGGTGTTGAACATTGTGCAATCATCGGTGAACATCCCCACTTCTGACCTTAAGATGGAGGGAAGGTCATTGAAGAAGCAGCTGAAGATTGTTGGGCCTAGGACACTACCCTGAGGGACTCCTGCAGAGATGACCTGGAGCTGAGATGACTGACTGTATTGAAGATTTGTGCTCCAGAACTAGCCGCACACCTAGCCAAGTTGTCCCAGTACAGCTGCAACACTGGCATCTGAGGGGAGATCCCCAAATCAGTTTTCAGAAGTTTAATGGGAAGATTTGCCATAAAATTTTTATACATTAGATACAAAATTAACCTTTATGTTAGTAAATTGCACATTCCCCAATGGTTTATCCTGTAGAAAGAAAGCGAGACAAAGCCAACCTGATCAATTACCGCCCCATCAGTTTGCTCTCAATCATCAGCAAAGTAATAGAACATGGGGTCGACAGTTCTATCAAGTGGTACTTACTCAGTGTTAACCTTCCTGCTAGGTGCTTGCAAGTTCCCATCACTGGTAATGGAGAGGGGGCAGTGTGCAGGGGATGGTCTCAGAAAAATGCCCCTGAATCTCGAGGTGTTCACCACTCACAGAGAGGGGGCAAATCCCCAAGATAGTTTCATTAGTTTTAATTCGAAGATTTGCCGTAAAATTTTTACACGCATTAGATACAAAATTAGCATTTATGTCATTAAATTGCACATTCCCCGATGTGAACAAATTATTAATTTTCATAGGTCCCATCATCTTATGCCTGTATTTTAACATCTATGATAGTTACAATAATCAAACAATGTTCAGTACTGAAATTATCCTCAAAGTCTTTGGCGCACTGAGCTGGTAGATCCATCCCTAGACACCCATCTATTGCACAGATTCATTCAGTCAACGGGCTCCAGGGGATGATTCCTTTTTGACTACTTTGAACAACGAAGTCCCAGGAGAGAAAGAACAAGGAAGAGTTAAAAGGAAGACAAGACTTTTCAAACAGCAAGTTCAGCATGTGTGTGACCATGAGAGGGCACCAGTTGCCAATCCGTTTCTCTCTCAACACAGAGGCTGCTGAATAGCATGGACAACTCACAGGAGAGCCCCAAGATCAGGGGCATCCAAACAGCTATGGTCACAATAAGATTACAATAAGACTAAGGCATACAGCGGTACCCTGGAACCGGCTGCCAATGAGGGTGGTGGAAGTGGAGAGGATCAATGAATTCAAAATGAAATTGGATGGGCATTTGAGATAAATAAATTTGCATGGCTACGGGGTTAGAGCGGGGGGAATGATCTAGCAAGTCAGCATCAACTCGATGGATCGAATTGCCTCCTTCCAGGCCTTTATGACACAATATCTTATCTTTGTGGAGAAGAGTCAGACGTAAAAGTAAATGTTAATATCATGCAGCTCAACATTAACTAAAGATCGAGAGAGTTGTGTGTTGATTACTGATCATATCCAACAATCGACAGCAAGGGATGAAATCACTGGGTGTTAAATGGCCAGACACATAGTGCCCACAAACTACACTCTAGCATTAGCTGCTATTTCAAAGCATTACCATTTGCTTATTATCTCTGTCTCCCACAGAACCGTCACTGCAATCCTCAATAACCAAAGCTCATTATCACCCCATTAATTTTTTTAGAAAACTCAGCTGATAAGCATTTCTAAATATTATGTAGTGACTTACATCACTTATGTAGTGACTCATTTTTGAGTTCTGAGCATTGCTGACAAGGCCAGCATTCATCACCCATCTTTAATTGCCCTCAAGCTGCCTTAAAACGCTCCATTCCATCTCCATTCCACCTACTGTGTTGTTAGGGCACAAGTTCCAGGATTCTAACCAATGCTAATGAAGTGACGGCGATATATCTGCAATCAGCATAGTGGATCACTTGGAGGGAAACTAGCAGGTTGTGGTGTCCCCTTATGCCTGCTGCCCTTATCCTCCTAGATTATATAGGTCAAAGATTTGAAAGGTGTTGTCATGGGAGCCCTGGTGAGATGCTGCAATGTGTCTTTTATACAGTACACATTACTACCACTGTGTGTTGGTGGTGGAGAGAGTTAATGTTTAAGGTGGTAGATGGGGTGCCAATCGAGTGGGCTGCTTTGTCCTGGCTGCTGTCGAGCTTCTGGAGTGTTGTTGGAGCTCCACTCATCCAGGCAAATAGAGAGCATTCCATCACACTCCTGACTTATGCCTTGCCGATAGTGAGCAGATTTGGGCAGTCAGGAGATGAAACATCTGCTGCAGAATTCCCAACCTCTGACTTACTCTTGTATCTACAGTATTTATACGGCTGGTCTAGTTAAGTTCTGCTCAGTGGTGACCCCCAGTTATGATGCTTGGGGATTTAGCAATGATAATGTTGCAAATGTCAAGGGGAGATGGTTAGATCCTTTTTTTGCTGAAGAAGGCCATTGCCTGGCACTTGAGTGGCATGAATGTCACTTGCAATTCTCCCTCACAGAAAAAAAAAATGGAAAAGTGTTGTTTGAGAAGTTACGGGTGATTCTATGTAGCTTGGAGACAGGGTTACAAGACTATAACTCCCTCCCACGCTCTCTCCATTCAGCCTGTTGTTCACTTTGGAGTCAAAAGGTCCTGGGTTCAAGTCCCATCCTTGACACTTGAACCCATTACCTAGGCTGATGCTCCAGTGCTGCACAGAGAGTGCTGCACTACTGGAGGTGACATTTCTTTGGATGAGACGTTCACCTGAGTCCCCCTGTCTGCCACCTCATGTGGATGCAAGTGATCCCATGGGACTTTCCAAAGAAGGGCAAAGAGTTATCCCCCGTGTCCAGACCAATATTTACCTCTCAATCAACATCGCCAAAGCAAATGACTGATCATTCTCATTGTTGTTTGTTTGTAGGAACTTGCAGTGTGTTAATTAGCTGCTGCAATTCCTACATTACAACATTAACTACATTTATTGGCTGTAAAGAGCTTTAGAACAACATGAGCTTTAAAGGTGCTATATAAATGCATTTCCCCCCTAGCTTTGCCTACCAGCAGCACAAATCTCTGAGTCTAATGTTTTAAGCAACCGAATTCAAATCAATATGCAACATCTGCTAGCATGGATATGAATCAAACATCCTTTGCTTCCTCTGAACTTTGAAAAATATAAGCTACCTCCAGGATTTCTTTCCTGAAATCACTGCTTGAAATCAGAGCTACCTGAAACGCACAAAGCTTTTGCACGTTTGCATTAAAATTACAATCACAAAGTAAGAAAGCAGCAGAAAAGGTGCTAAAGGTGCACATTAAACCACATTAAGTATCCAACACTTAAGAAATCACACTTGCAACTCACACTGTCATCTGTCTTCATCTTTCAGTGATCTGCTCACGTTTGGTACCACTTCTGTTTATTCCCCTGCCACAGAGTGGGCACCCAGTTCCCCACGCTCACAGGTACTGGCTGTCACGTTATCCAAGCAAGGTACAGAAAACACATGAGTTGGGGTGGACAAAACCATTCTATATGGTTTTTTTATCCTACAAACCACAGCCAACACCAAACCAACAACACCGGAAAAAGAGCTTGTGCTAACTGACAGTCTGTTAGAGAGAAGGAATAGCAGGTCACTAATCCTTGTGAAGTGTTCACCGATAGCTTCTAATTGGTTTCTCTCCTGGTGCTGTACGCCTTCCAGGGTTTGCAGTTTCTATTCTCCCTTTCGCTCAATCATTTGACAGCATTCTGCACTTTAGTGGAGAAGTGGTGGCAAGGAGAACATAATGATCAAGCACTTGCTCTGTCACCCAAAGAGGCAGATAGCCAATGTGCTATTATAAACTTCAACATTTGCTGCATTTAATAACATTCAATTATATTATAAAAATTTGTAGTTTATAAATTTGTGGATAGTTATTGTTCCTTATAATGAGATTGTATATAAATTATATTTCACACACATGTAAAGATGCACCATGCACACGTGTAGATTCAGGAGTCTACTTGTTGCTTTCTTTCAAGAACGTCCAGATGAGTTTGTTGACTACATCAGGTTGGTCTTGTTGGACCCAGTGACTAGCCCCCGGCACCACCTTCAACCGGAACACGTTCTGTATGTACTGCTCCATGCAGGCGGTCATGCCAACCTCCAGAGCTCCGTCCTTGTCTCCCCAGATCACCAGGGTGGGCGCTGTCACATCATTGCGCGTTGCCGGGGGGTTGCTGCAACAGAAGTAAGCAGATACAGTCAGTGAGGGCCAACCTGCCTCAGCTGGTAGGTCCGTTTCTCACCCCCAGGTCAGAGGGCAGTGAGTTCATTCTTCACAAGGCAGCAAAATCCAGTATTTATATAGCGCCTTTAACGTAGTTAACTATCCCAAAGTGCTTCACAGGAATGTTACGGAGAAATATTTGACACCGAGGCACATAAGATATGAGGACAGGTGATCAAAAACCCGGTGAAAGAGTTAAGCTTTAAAAAATGCCTTAAAAGGAGGAAAGGTAGAGAGGCAAGAGATTTAAAGAGAGAATACAAGAGTTTAAGGCCTGACATGCAATAGGATAAATGCGGTTATACCATAGTGCAGCCAAAAGCTTTTTAAAAATAATTGTCTTGTTTGCCTTAGAAGTAATGAAGTAACAATTATTTTCCGTTGAAAGTTGTCTACTAAAGGTGTATATTGAAATGGAATTAGTGACCGCCAGTTGTGGCCATTCAAAATAGTTAGACACTATGTAATCCTTTCCTAAGGCAGGCAATTCCTTTATTCCAGCTATTAATTTATTCCCTGCCTTCCGTTCTACCCACATAACTGATTAAACCAAGACAATCTTTCTTTCTCAAGTGACCAACATTTATCCCTCAACCAACACAATTAAAATGAATATTGAATAAAAAGCAAATACTGTAAATGCTGGAAATCTGAAACAAAAACAGAATGTGCTGGATAAACTCAGTAGGTCTGGCCGCACCTGTGAACAGAGAGACAGAGTTAATGTGTCAAATCTAAATGGCCCTTCTACAGAACTGACTCCCAGCAACTCTGTTTCTTTCTCCACAGATGTTGCCAGACCAGCTGAGTTTGTCCAGCATCTAAAACAGAGATGAGGAGGAATTTCTTCAGCCAGAGTGGTGAATCTGTGGAACTCTTTGCCGCAGAAGGCTGTGGAGGCCAGGTCATCGAGTGTCTTTAAGACTGATAGATAGGTTCTTGATTAATAAGGGAATCGGGAGTTGTGGGGAAAAGACAGGAGAATGGGGATGAGAAAAATATCAGCCATGATTGAATGGGGGAGCAGACTCGATGGGCCGACTGGCCTAATTCTGCTCCTATATCTTAAGGTCTTTCTTTTAAAAAGTAAAGTTTATTTATTAGTCACAAGTAGGCTTACATTAACACCGCAATGAAGTTACTGTGAAAATCCCCTAGTCGCCACACTCCGGCGCCTGTTCGGGTACACTGAGGGAGAATTTAGTATGGCCAATTCACCTACCTTTCACATCTTGGGACTGTGGGAGGAAACCGGAGCACCCGGAGGAAACTCACGCAGACACGAGGAGAATGTGCAGACTCCACACCCAAGCCGGGAATGGAACCTGGGTCCCTAGCACTGTGAGGCAGCAGTGCTAATCACTGTGCCACCGTGCCACCGATGTTTATTTTGTTGCTGTTGGTGGGAGCTCGCCATGCTTGCTTGTTGCGCTTCCTTCAATACAACGGGTGATTATACCATGAAGTGTGCTGGGGCATCTGAGATTGTGAAGGGAGCTAAACAAAAGGGAGGAGAGGGGAGATTTAAGATTGGAAAGGGAGCTTCCATGCCTGCTCCAGTGCTTTGTACTTCCTACATTTCTGGTTCTCATTATAGTCACCTGCCCTCTGAAGCCTGGTGCTTTTCTATCTGTGCATCCATCACACTGAAAATTCAGCGCTTTGTCCTGAACAGATAGGTGTCACAGGGACCATCATGATCCCTCTACAGCTATTTGAAACCACCAGGTCATACATGCTAAATAACCCGAGTTTTGCCTTCTATCCCTAGTCACAGCAGTTTAATGCACCACCCAGTAAGTTATTAAGCCATACATAAGCAGCTGATATACTACAATCAACTCTCAGCACTCCTATCTTGGCAAGCTACATTAAAAAGCCATGCCCCTGATTGCTTACTCAGTGATTCCCACTGTAAGCATGGGCAGGACAAGACTGGGCTATGACTTTCATCCCCCTGCCCTATACCCTCCCACAATCCAGTAAATGGCTGGAAATTGTGGGCATTCCTATATGAGGAATGAAAACCAGAGAGCATCTGACACACATGGGTAACATATCTAACCTATATCTGCCACTGTAGGTCAAAACATATCCCCAAACTTGAAGGGTGTAACTGTGCCCCAGGACACTGCAGTAACCGGAGGAACATTCGACCAAATAGGTTGCAGAGGCTGATGGCAGGAGTAAAATATCTGGATTTCTCCAGCTCAAGTGCAAAGTCAGGCCTTTGAACTGCTGCTGTACAGGCCCAGGATTCGAAGCTCACCGAGAGCCTCTAGTGGTAGAAAGCAGATTCTGCCACCAGTGTAATTTCAAAATCCAGTTGGATAAAAAGCATAAAGGGCTTCCATAGAATTTTACAGCACAGAAAACAAGGCTGGTCCTGTCGATTGGGTGGCACAGTGGTTAGCATTGTTGCCGCACAGTGCCAGGGACTTGGGTTCAATTCCGGCCTTGGGTGACTGTGTGGCGTTTGCACGTTCTCCCCATGTTTGCGTGGGTTTCCTCCGGGTTCTCCGTTTCTTCCTGCAGTCCAAAGATGTGCAGGTTAGGTGGATTGGCCATGCTAAACTGCTCCTTAAATGTCCCAAAATATGTAGCGTGGGGGATTAGCAAGATAAATACACGGGGTTACAGGGTAAGCCTGGGTATGAGTTGGTGCAGTAACGATGGGCTGAATGGCTTTCTTCCTCACTGTAAGGATTCCATGATTCTATGATTGGTCTCTGTCATCATGAGCCTCCTCTCACTCAATCAGCATAAGGTTCCACTCAGTTTCTCCCTGATGTGTTTATCCAGTTTCCCCTTAAATGTCACTCACCTCAACTAATCCTTCTGGTAGCATGTTCTGCATTCTCACCAGTCTCTGGGTAAAGTAGTTCCTCCTGAATTCCTGATTCAACTTATCATAGAAATCATAGAATCATAGAAACCTTGCAGTGCAGAAGGAGGCCATTCGGCCCATCGAGTCTGCACCGACCACAATCCCACCCAGGCCCTACCCCCACATATTTACCCGCTAATCCCTCTAACCTACGCATCTTAGGACTCCAAGGGGCAATTTTTAACCTGGCCAATCAACCTAACCCGCACATCTTTGGACTGTGGGAGGAAACCGGAGCACCCGGAGGAAACCCACGCAGACACGAGGAGAATGTGCAAACTCCACACAGTGACCCGAGCCAGGAATCGAACCCGGGACCCTGGAGCTGTGCAGCAGCAGTGCTAACCACTGTGCCACCCTACACAGAACTTATTAGTAATTATCTCACATTTATGGCCTAGTTTTGATCTCCCTCACGATGGTAAAATTCTCTATGTTTATCCAATTGTTTTGTTGTGTAAAGGCCATTATTGGGCTAGTTTATGAATTCTATCTTGCATACTGGCCCGCATTCATATAGCGACTCTCACGACCTCAGGATGTCCCAAAGTGCTTTACAACCAATGAGATATTTTGAGGTGTAATTGCTGGTATAATGCAAGAAATGTGGCAGCCAATTTTGATAGTCATTTAAAAGTGTGAAGAGTTTTGACAGTATAAACAGGGAGAAACCCTATCAGGCTACATCGCCACAACTACTGTGATATACCAGAGGACACAGATTCAAGATAATTAGCAAGTGAACTAGAGGAAGGTATGGGAATTTTTTTATGCAGCATGTTGCTATGATCTAGAATGCAGTGGAAGCAGGTTCCATTTCAAAAGGAAATTGAATGAATACTAGAAAAGGAAAAAAACTAGATCTGCAGGGAAGAACATGGGAATGGGACTAATTGGATAGCTTTCAAAGAGCCAACACAAGCATAATGAGCTGAATGGCCTCCTTCTGTGCTGTAAAGGTCTATGATTCTGACACATGGCACTCATCACTCCACCTCCCAACCCCTCTACTTGTGCAAAACAAAAGATCCAGCGGAGTGAGGTAACCATTCAGAGGAGGAAAACCAGGGCATTTGAGTCTCGCAAAAATGTCTCGCAGGTAGAACTCAATTGGGGATGCCTTTGTTAGAATGAGAGTGAAAACAAAATCACACTGCTGCCATATTCTGTACCTAAAGCCAATAGGAAATAATCTGAGGAATGTGGGTGAGAGCCAATGGGGGAATCAAGGGAGTGAGCGTCTCTGTGCCATCATGAGTCGTTGTCATTAATGGCAACCCATCATTAAAATCCACCTGAATTAGCAATTAAACAGAATGATCTGCTCCCGTACTGAGCATAGCAAATTACACAACTGAGAAGCACATTTAAAACAGTTATCACAGGGAACCTCTCTACTGAAAAGGATGATGAACACTTTGTTCTCTGTAAGAGATCTTACCCTTTGTGCATTCCTCTTTCTTTCCTGCCCACTCCCCCATCCACTGTATCTCTGTTTCCGTATAAAGTGTTACGCTTCTTAATTTCTTCTAGTTCCACTGGTTCTCAACTTGAAATGTTTACACGCCTTCTCTCTCCATAGATTCGGCCTGGCTGGCTGAGTGTCTCCAGCATTTTCTGTTTTTACTTCATCCAATGGCTGATTATTCCAAAGCTGCAAGGGGCATTTAAAATGCATTTGAAACATTGCGTTGGGAGGGTAGACTCAGTGGGATAGGAGCCATTCGGCCCACGAGCCTGTTTTACTATCCAATCACAACACAGCTGATCTGTATTTCAATTCTTTATCCATCTTTGATCCACATCGCTTGCTACACTCCAATGGTCTTGTATCTTCCTTGGCTGCCTTTATCTCTCAGTCTAGTGCCTTATATTCTAATTATTAAAAGATCTGTTAGGTAAGGGTATATAGGGATAGGAGGCTAGGTGGAAGTTGCATTGTTCAGTAAAGGAAGAGTTAAGCACCCTGGTGAGGGGGAGAAATTACAAAGTGGAGTGAAAAATGGGAGAAGGAAAAGGAAGTGGAGGAGGAAAAGGAAGAGGAGGAAAAAGAGGAAGAGCAAGTGGAGGAGGAAGTAGAGGAGGAAGAGGAAGTGGAGGAGGAAGAGGAAGTGGAGAAGGAAGAGGATGTGGAGAAGGAAGAGGACGTGGAGGAGGAAGACAATGAGAATAATGAGGAGAGGAAGGATAACAATCATAACATAGTGGAATGGCAGAAAAAGGGGAAATAAAGAAAATTGAACACAAATTGTTCATATATACTATAAACCGAATAGAATGACAGCAAAAACACACAGTAACCTCAAACTGCAACAACATGAGTCACAGAAGCCAGCTCAAATCAGATTATGGCATAAAGGTTGGAGTTGAATCTTGGAAAGGCTAAGGTTATGAGTGATCAGGTAAATACCCCACCTGAATATGTTCCTGTAGTAGTTGAGGGGGCCCACCAGTGCTCCGGGCCGAGAGAAGTTGTAAACATAAGCTTCTAACTCTTCCTCGGTCAACCTGCTGCTTTTATTCTGGATACCCATCCGTTTACTTGTGTACGTGCTTTTCAGCGCCTAGAAAGTATAGTGCAGAGATAGATTTTAGCAACATTAGTTTTTATTTTTTAATCCAGAGAAAGGTGAAGTATATTCAACAGAATTAACTGGAGTGCAGTTGGTGACCAGACCAGCAGGTAGTCCTGGGCTCAGTTAACTGGTCTGAGTTGGGGTAGCCATGGGAGGGACTGCGAGGAGGGGTTACACTAGGCTTCTGATTGACATCCAACAACCCATGATAATGCACACCTGCAGAACTGTAGAGCACAGAAGGCCATTCAGCCCATCATGCTGGTTCTTTGTCAGATTCTTCCCACTTGCTCCCTCCCAACCAACTTTAGTCAGTACTCCAGCAAATCTTTCCTTTGAAGGTTACTACTGAATCTGTCTCCTCTATGCTTTCAGGCAGTGTCAAGTCAATTGGTGACAGGATAGGACATGGCCTCGAGCCACCTCCATGACAGAGTGACCCATCTCATACACTCCAGGTGCTCAGAGGTGAAGAACTATACAAGGCAACCCAAGTCCATGGAACCTGTCATCCAGCAAATCAACAGTGCTTTCAGCTGAGAAAGTGAGCAGTTTACCTTGAAGTCGTCCATGCACAAGAGAAGCTCAGGAAGCTTTGGCACTTGGAAGAAGAATACATAGCTGGACTTCAGCAGCTGGGATAGGTTCAGGTAATCTAAAATAAATAATAACTTGTATTTTAGATAGGACCTCTAATGTAATAAAACATCCCAAAATGCTTCATGGGAGCACAATTAAACAAAATCTGACACTGACCCATATAAGGAGATATTAGAACAAATGACCAAAAACATGGTCAGAGATTGGTTTTAAGACCTGTCTTAAATTATGAGAGAGAACTAATTAAGGAAGAGAATTCCAGAGCTTAAGATCTAGGTAGCTTGAAGCCATGGCCGCCAGTGGTGATGTGATGAAACTCAGGCTTGCGCAAGATACCAGAAATGAACTACAGGATTGTAAGTCTGGAGGAGCTTACAGAGATAGTGAGGGGTCGAGGACATGGAGGGATTCGATAACAAGGGTAAGATTTTTAAAACTGAGGCTCGCATCAGCTGCTCTGCAAAGCTTTATAGATAGTTAAGTAAAGTAGCAAACACCTTTCAGTTGGGAATTAAAGAACATGTTTTGGTTTGGCAAAACAAAATTTAAACAAGATTCCCACTCTTACGGCATTTTATCATACCACTGAGAAATGTCTCGAGGTGCTTCACAAATGTTAGTAGATGCTGTGGGTGGCCACTTTTGCAAAGAGCAAGATCCCACAAAAGCAGTGGGATGATTAATTAATACCCACTGAAAGCACCCATCACAATCTGATGCCCCAGCGCATTTCATGGCGTAATCACCCGTTGTATCCAAGGAAGTTTAAAAATTGGCAAGTCATGTTGCAGCTTTATAGAACTTTAGTTAGGCTGCACTTGGAATATACTGTTCAATTCTGGTCGCCACACTACCAGAAGGATGTGGAGGCTTTGGAGAGGGTACAGAAAAGATTTACCAGGATGTTGCCTGGCATGGAGGACATTAGCTATGAGGAGAGATTGGAGAAACTTGGTTTGTTCTCACTGGAACGACGAAGGTTGAGGAGCAACTTGATAGAAGTCTACAAGATTATGAGGGCCATGGACAGAGTGGATAGTCAGAAGCTTTTTAATCTGTTAAATTTCATCTGTCTGCTGATTTTATCAATCTGTTTCTGTATTCCTCGATCTATTTTGTATCATGTGCAGACTTTGAAATTATGCTTTGTATATCTAAGACCAGGTTATTACTGTGTATCAAAAAGAGCAGTGGTCCTAATACAGACTCCATTATATGCATCCCCCCAATCTATTCCCTGCTTTCTGTCCCTTCAGCAATTTGTTTTTTATAGAATCCTTATGGTGCAGGAGGATGCCATCTGGACCATCGAGTCTGCACCAACCCTCTGACAGAACATTCACCCAGGCCCACTCATCTTCTTATTTCTATACCGCCACGTATTTACCCCGCTAATCCCCCTAACCTACACATCAGGGGACACTCAGGGGCAATTTAGCACAGCCAATCCACCTAACCTGCACATCCTTGAACAGTTGGAGGAAACCAGAGCATGGGGAGAACGTGCAAATTCCATACAATCAGCCACCCAAGGCTGGAATCGAATCTGGGTCCCTGGAGCTGTGAGGCAGCAGTGCTAACCTCTGTGCTACTGTGCTGCCTTGTTATGGAAACTTCGTATCCTGAATGCCATTGACCCTTTCATCCCATGGATTTTAATTTTACCAACAGTACAGTAGAGTGTCACAAATAAGCCGTCCAAAATCAGAGTTTTCTGAAAGCCAACATTTTTATAATGTGCCTTGCATCAATTTAGATCAAATAAAATGAAAAAAGATTGACCTGGCGCAGTATGGCGCCTGACTGACTATCCCCTTCACTGTTTGCACAATGGTCTATTGCTGAGCACCAGTCAGCCCTCGATCCTGGCTTGACCTGATTTGCCTGACCAGAAATCTGGCAACACCTGAAATCGGGCATAGCCCCAGTCTCGAGGTTGCTGGTCTTGAGACGCTGCCTGTATTTCATCATGTCTTTTGAAAGTTCGTGTGCACAACATGTACTACACTGCCCTCAACAATCCTCTGAATTATCAGATCCTTAAAGATTGTTTTGGAGTGGGGCTTAGAGAGAGAGGAGTGCTGGGTTCAATGGAAAGAGAGTCTTTACATTGTGGCTGACCTAAGCAAAAAAAAGTTAAGGTTTATTTATTAGTCACAAGCATGCTTACATTAACACTGCAATGAAGTTACTGTAAAAAGTAAGGAACAGAGCAGAGAGTTCTGCAGTCTTCTGGATGAATCTTTCATCTGAGGTCACATCTGCTTCAGGACTTTAAGGATTTATTTATTACTGTCACAAGTAGGGTTAAATTAACACTGCAATGAAGTTACTGTGAAAATCCCTCAGTCGCCACACTCTGGTGCCTGTTCAGGTACACTAGAGAGAATTTAGCATGGCCAGTGCGCCTAACCAACACGTCTTTTGTGCAGTGGGAGGAAACCCTCGGCAACACGGGAGAAAATGCAAACTCCACACAATGCCCCAAGCCAGGAATTGAACCCAGTCCCTGGCGGTGTGAGGCAGCAGTGCTAACCACTGTGCCACCGTGCCGCCGATGTTTATTTTGTTGCTGTTGGTGGGAACTCGCCATGTTTGCTACTTCAAAGAACAAAGAACATTACAGCACAGGAACAGGCCCTTTGGCCCTCCAAGCCTGCACCGACCATGCTGCCCGACTGAATTAAAACCCTCTACCCTTGCGGGGACCATATCCCTCCATTCCCATCCTATTCATGTATTTGTCCAGACAGTCCTTAATCATAGAATCATAGAAACCCTACAGTACAGAAAGAGGCCATTCGGCCCATCAAGTCCGCACCGACCACAATCCCACCCAGTCCCTTCCCCTACATATTTTACCCGCTAATCCCTCTAACCTTCGCATCTCAGGACACTAAGGGGCAATTTTAGCATGGCCAATCAACCTAACCCGCACATCTTTGGACTGTGGGAGGAAACCGGGGCACCCGGAGGAAACCCACGCAGACACGAGGAGAATGTGCAAACTCCACACAGACAGTGACCCAAGCCGGGAATCGAACCCAGGTCCCTGGAGCTGTGAAGCAGCAGTGCTAACCACTGTGCTACCGTGCCGCCCCTAACCACTGTGCTACCGTGCCGCCCCCTAACCACTGTGCTACCATGCCGCCCCCTAACCACTGTGCTACCGTGCCGCCCCAGTATGCCCCCTAGTAATTGACTCTTCCACCCTGAGAAATGTGCAGTGATGGGCTTTGGTTGAAAGCATGACAAGAAGAAATGTCAATTTAAAGGGGGTGGAGGAATAGAGAAATCTGGGTGAGCATGGACACAAGTATTTGAAGGTGACTCAGTAAATTGAGAAGGCTGTTAAAACAGCATACAGCAGTGGAGGGCAGCCTGCGGCTCAAGGGCCACATCTGGCCCATCTGTGTTGAGTGCGGCTCACAGGACATTTATTTGACCATCGCCCAGGCACAGGGTTGCCACATTCCGCTCATCTCCGTCTGCGTAGTTTTTTTCCTACCAGTGTGACTGAAGTGATATGCACGTAAAGCAAGGGCGAGTGAAGTGAGGCATGTGCTGATTGCTCACAACATTGACTGTGAGAACCATGCGCTCCCTCTCTATCAATATTTCTTTTGATTTTACCATTTGAAGTTGATGACAGTTCTTTAATATATAAATGATCCAAGTATTTTCTGTAACTCATAATTAAATACTTGGCGTGTATTAAATGTACTTAAAATCTTATTCATGGAGTCATGGTTAGTGAACAAGCCTGATTTCAATCTTGCGGCCCAGAGATGAAGGAGGGCCACTCATGTGGCCCACTCACTAGCCTAGGTTACCCATCACTGGCATACAGGGTCCTTGAATTTAATAACAGATGAATGGAGTGCAAAGGCCAAGAAGTGATGGACAGCCTTTATAAAATGCTGGTAAGGCCCCAGCTGCAGCACTCTGTTCAATTCTGGACACCATTTTATATCAAGGCCTTGGAAAGGATGCAGAAGAGGTTTACTAGAATAGGACCAGTAACGAGGGACTTCAGTGTGGAGTGACTGGCGAAGTGGAGGTTGTTCACCTTTGAGAAGAGCATTGAGGAGTGAATTGATAAAGGTGTTTCAAATCATGAATAGTTTCTGCTAGGGTCAATAAGGAGAAATGACTGCTAGTAGCAGAAGGGCTGATAACAGGTGGAGACAGATTTATACCGATCAGCAAATGAATCAGAGGTGACAAGGAATTTTCTTTTAAAAACGTAGCGAATTGTATGATTGGGAATGCAATGACTGAAAGGATGGTGAAAGCTGATTCAATAATAACATTCAGAAAGGGAAAAAGTTACAGGGCTCAGGAGGAGTGCAGTGGGCTGGGATAAAATGGATTTCTTCTCCGCAGGCAAAAATGGGTCAGATGGCCTCCTTCTGTGCATTGGTCATTCCACAGAATGGCTGTGCATCCGTGCAATCATGCTGTCTTCTCTCATCATTACTGGGAATGAATAGAAGCTTTCAGCTCACCTTGGAACGCTTTTGGATGTGGCGCATTCAAGATGATCAACCTCTCCACCATCTCCGGATTGCGAATCGCCAGGTTCCAAGCCAGGATGCCGCCCCAGTCATGCCCCACCAGGATACAGCTGCGGTACCCTAAGAACATCATAAAACAGCACCATCAGATTGGCCAGGGAGGCTATTTGTCAGACAAGGTGTCAGCCCAACTAGCGTTGCACTCATTGTATTCACAGACCCTCGTCAGGCCCCACTTGGAGTACAATTACTCAGTTCTGGTCGCCTCATTACAGGAAGGATGTGGAAAAGATTGAAAGGGTGCAGAGGAGATTTACAAGGATGTTGCCTGGATTGAGTGGCATGCCTTATGAGGATAGGCTGAGGGAGCTTGGTCTTTTCTCCTTGGAGAGACGTAGGATGAGAGGAGACCTAATAGAGGTGTATAAGATGTTGAGAGGCATAGATCGGGTGGACTCTCAGAGGCTTTTTCCCAGGGTGGAAATGGCTGCTACGAGAGGACACAGGTTTAAGGTGCTGGGGGGTAGGTACAGGGGAAATGTTAGGGGGAAGTTTTTCACACAGAGGGTGGTGGGCGAGTGGAATCAGCTGCCGTCAGTGGTGGTGGAGGCAAACTCAATAGGGTCTTTTAAGAGACTCCTGGATGAGTACATGGGACTTAATAGGATGGAGGATTATAGGTAGGCCTAAAAGGTAGGGATATGTTCGGCACAACTTGTGGGGCCGAAGGGCTTGTTTTGTGCTGTAGTTTTTCTATGTTTCTATTTGCACCATCTCAACAGGATTAAAGCGCTGCACTGATCAGTCACTGAAGATTCAACATTGCCTGATTTGAGCCAGGGATGAAATAAAGGGGATAGAAGTGGCCTCAGCACCCCAGAATTGAGAAAGGGGATGTCAGGCAAAGCTCCTATCATTCCTATCGTTCATCCCTGACCAGCTCTTGGCGTGATAGTTCCATTGCACAGGTAAGAGGTTTTTTAAATTCATGAGGTGGGTGTCAGTGGCAAGGCCAGTATTTGTTGCACATCCAAACTGCCCTTAAATTAAGTAGCTTGCTAGGCCATTTCAGAGGGCATTTAAGAGTCAACCACATTACTGTGGATCTGGAGTAACATGTAGGCCAGATTGGGTAAGGATGGCAGATTTCCGTCCCTAAAGGACATTAGTGAACCAGATGGATTTTTACAACAATCGACAATCATTTCATGATTATTGTTAGATTTTTAATTCCAGATATTTTATTAAATTCAACTTTCACCCTTTGCAATAACAGGGATTCAAACCTAGGTTCTGAGAGTATTACCCTGGGTTGCTGATTGCTAATCCAGTGACAATACCACTACTCTATCGCCTCCCGCCCTTTGAGTTATGTACTTAGGAAAGGTGGTGGAGATTAGGGTGTTTGGGTGGGTGGGGAGGAGGGGATGGTCTAAATTATCATCCCTCGTGAGCAGCTCTTGAACTTCCACTCGTGGATACACAGAGAGTCCAGTACAATACTGTCTTGGGACGGCACAGTGATTAGCATTGTTGCCTCAGAGCACCAGGAACCCGGGTTCAATTCCCGGCTTGTGTCACTGTCTGTGCGGAGTCTGCATGTTCTCCCCGTGTCTGCGTGGGTTTCCTCCGGGTGCTCTGGTTTCCTCCCACAATCCGACGTGCTGGTTAGGTGCATTGGCCATGCTAAATTCTCCCTCAGTGTACCCGAACAGGCCCCAGAGTGTGGCGACTAGGGAATTTTCACAGTAACTTCATTGCAGTGTTAATGTAAGCCTACTTGTGATGATAATAATTAAATAATGAGTTATCACTGGGTGTTAGAGATTCACATATTACTAGCGAATTTCCCACGGTGGTACTCACATTACGTCAGGCGATATACTTGCTTCTACTAATCATGGCACAATGTATTAAACTGAGGCTTTGTGAACTGAGTCTTATTCGAGCAACACCATTATTTAATGCATAAATGTGCCTGTAGCTGCAGGCTTAAACCATCGGATGGGAAGCCATCAGTGTCAGAGGGTTGGAGATCCCCACACCTATGGTGTCACTTTTGCAATGAGCAATTTGCTCTATCCTGTCTTTCCATGGGCAGAGCCATAAGCTTAAAAAGTCACAAACTCTAGAATTAAGCCATTTTACTGTGGGATAGAAGGATCACTGAAGAGCCAGAATTGTCTCTATGACTCCACATCAATGCTCCTTCATCCGCAGCAGACTGAAATTGCCCTTGATGCAGGACACCTCTCATGCCTCAAAGGTTGTGCTGGCCTGAGAAAGGGTGCACTGCAAATTCACCAGGTTGGTAATGGGATTAAAGGGGCTACATAATCAAGTAAAGGATGCATACAGTCCCTTGAATATAGAAGATTAAGAAACATTGTAATTATGATGTTTAAACTGATTCAATGATTTGACAGGGTGAATAAAGAGAAACTATTTCTTCTGGCGGGTATGGAGAGGTCCAAGCAAACGTGCATATAACTTTATCTATTCATTCACGGGATATGGATGTCGCTGGCTAGACCAGCATTTATTGCCCATTCCTCATTGCACTCGAAAAGGCAGTGGTGAGCTGCCTTCTTGAACTGCTGCAGTTCATATGGTGTAGGTACACCCACAGTGCTGACAGAGAGGGAGTTCCAGGATTTTGATCCATCGGCAATGAAAGAACGGTGATATATTTCCAAGTCAGGATGGTGGTGGCTTGGAGAGGAATTTCCAGATGGTGGTGTTCCCAGGTATCTTGTAGATGGTAGTGAGTTTAGAAGGTGCTATCTAAGGACCCTTGGTGAGTTTCTGCAGTGCATCTTAGAAATGGTACACACTGCTGCTGGTGTGCATTGGTGTTGGAGTAAGTGAATTTTATGGAAGGGATGCCAATCAAATGGGTTGCTCTATCCTGGATAGTGTTGTGCCTTGGAGATGATGGGCAGGCTTTGGGGGAGTCAGGAGGTAAGTTACTTACCGCAGGATTCCCAGCCTCTGATCTGTTCTTGTAGCCACAGTATTTATACGGCTAGTCCAGTTGAGTTTCTGGTCAATGGTAACCCCCAGGATGTTGATGGTGGGGGATTTAGTGATGGTAATGCCATTGTAACCTAGTTCAGGAGTAATGTCAGAAATTACTATAGATTTTCTTTGTTAGGCAAGGGTAGTAAGGGTTACAGAGTTAAGGGGAGTAAGTGGAGTTGAGATACAGATCAGCCATGATCTAACTGAATGGTGGAACAAGTTCGAGCAGTTGAATTGCCTTCTCATGTTCCTATAACCCACCTTTGCAAGAAACAAGACCACTACAAACATTTATAAGAAGTCTGACATAAAACCAAGGAAAGCTGTGATGATGGATATGTTCAGGCAAAATGCCAACCCTGACGTAATTGCAACACCTTCAGTGAGTCAGACCACTGTCACAAGTCAGCGTACCTAGAGCTTCAATAACATCTTTGACATCTGTCAGCAAACACTCCAGCTTGTAGTCACTTCGACCAGGGGGTGCATCAGAATCTCCATAACCACGCAGATCTACTGCCACCACTCGGTACTCACTCTTGAACTCCCGCAGTTGGTAACGCCATGAGTACCTGTGGCACAAGAAAACATTCGATATCACAGGAAAGAGGAGAGGGCCTGCAACACATTTCAGACAAGCACAGAGCAGTTATTGCGTTCTGTGACAACGTACCTGCGGTCACATATAAAAATGCAGCAGAGAACTAACTGAAGTTCCCACAAAGAACAAAGAACAGTACAGCACAGGAAACAGGCCCTTCGGCCCTCCAAGCCTGTGCCGCTCCTTGGTCCAACTAGACCAATCGTTTGTATCCCTCCATTCCCAGGCTGCTCATGTGACTATCCAGGTAAGTCTTAAACGATGTCAGCGTGCCTGCCTCCACCACCCTACTTGGCAGCGCATTCCAGGCCCCCACCGCCCTCTGTGTAAAAAACGTCCCTCTGATGTCTGAGTTATACTTCGCCCCTCTCAGCTTGAGCCCGTGACCCCTCGTGATCGTCACCTCCGACCTGGGAAAAAGCTTCCCACTGTTCACCCTATCTATACCCTTCATAATCTTGTATACCTCTATTAGATCTCCCCTCATTCTCCGTCTTTCCAAGGAGAACAACCCCAGTCTACCCAATCTCTCCTCATAGCTAAGACCCTCCATACCAGGCAACATCCTGGTAAACCTTCTCTGCACTCTCTCCAATGCCTCCACGCCCTTCTGGTAGTGCGGCGACCAGAACTGGACGCAGTACTCCAAATGTGGCCTAACCAGCGTTCTATACAGCTGCATCATCAGACTCCAGCTTTTATACTCTATACCCCGTCCTATAAAGGCAAGCATACCATATGCCTTCTTCACCACCTTCTCCACCTGTGTTGCCACCTTCAAGGATTTGTGGACTTGCACACCTAGGTCCCTCTGTGTTTCTATACTCCTGATGACTCTGCCATTTATTGTATAACTCCTCCCGACATTATTTCTTCCAAAATGCATCACTTCGCATTTATCCGGATTAAATTCCATCTGCCACCTCTCCGCCCAATTTTCCAGCCTATCTATATCCTGCTGTATTGCCCGACAATGCTCTTCGCTATCCGCAATTCCAGCCATCTTCGTGTCATCCGCAAACTTGCTGATTACACCAGTTACACCTTCTTCCAAATCATTTATATATATCACAAATAGCAGAGGTCCCAGTACAGAGCCCTGCAGAACACCACTGGTCACAGACCTCCAACCGGAAAAAGACCCTTCGACCACTACCCTCTGTCTCCTATGGCCAAGCCAGTTCTCCACCCATCTAGCCACTTCTCCTTGTATCCCATGAGCCTTAACCTTCTTAACCAACCTGCCATGTGGGACTTTGTCAAATGCCTTACTGAAATCCATATAGACGACATCCACGGCCCTTCCTTCATCAACCGTTTTTGTCACTTCCTCAAAAAACTCCACCAAATTTGTAAGGCACGACCTCCCTCTTACAAAACCATGCTGTCTGTCACTAATGAGATTGTTCCGTTCTAAATGCACATACACCCTGTCTCTAAGAATCCTCTCCAACAACTTCCCTACCACGGACGTCAAGCTCACCGACCTATAATTCCCTGGGTTATCCCTGCTACCCTTCTTAAACAACGGGACCACATTCGCTATCCTCCAATCCTCAGGGACCTCACCCGTGTCCAAAGAAGCGACAAAGATTTCCGTCAGAGGCCCAGCAATTTCACCTCTCGTCTCCCTGAGCAGTCGAGGATAGATGCCATCAGGCCCTGGGGCTTTGTCAGTTTTAATGTTCCCTAAAAAACCTAACACTTCCTCTCTTGTAATGGAGATTTTCTCTAACGGGTCAACACCTCCCTCCGAGACACTCCCGGTTAACACGCCCCTCTCCTTCGTGAATACCGATGCAAAGTATTCATTTAGGATCTCCCCTATTCCCTTGGGTTCTAAGCATAATTCCCCTCCTTTGTCCCCGAGAGGTCCGATTTTCTCCCTGACAACTCTTTTGTTCCTAACGTATGAATAGAATGCCTTAGGATTCTCCTTAATCCTGCCTGCCAAGAACATCTCGTGACCTCTTTTTGCCCTTCTAACTCCCTGTTTGAGTTCTTTCCTACTCTCTCTGTATTCCTCCAGAGCTCCATCTGTTTTCAGTTGCCTGGACTTAACGTACGCCTCCCTTTTCATTTTAATCAGATCCTCAATTTCCCTGGTTATCCACGGCTCTCGAATCCTACCTTTCCTATCTTTCCTTTTTACAGGCACATGCCTATCCTGCAGCCTTATCAATAGTTCCTTAAAAGACTCCCACATGTCAGACGCGGACTTACCCTCGAACATCCTCTCCCAATCAACATCCACCAATTCTTGCCTAATCCGGCTATAGTCAGCCTCCCCCAATTTAGCACCCTGCCCGTAGGACAGCACTCATCCTTGTCCATTACTATCCTAAAGTTAACAGAGTTGTGGTCACTATTTGCCACATGTTCCCCTACCGAAACTTTGACGACCTGACCGGGCTCATTTCCCAGAACTAGGTCCAGTATAGCCCCCTCTCTAGTCGGACTATCTACATTCTGTTCCAAAGAACCTTCCAGTACGCATTTTACAAATTCCTCCCCGTCCGGTCCCCCAGCTCTAAGCACTTTCCAGTCTGTGCCAGGGAAATTAAAGTCCCCCACTACAACAACCCTATGTTTTCTGCACCTATCCAGAATCTCCTGACATATCCTTTCCTCCACTTCCCGTGGGCTGTTGGGTGGTCTGTAGTACACCCCCAGCATAGTGACTGCACCCTTCCTGTTTCTGAGTTCCACCCACAGCGACTCAGTACATGACCCCTCTAAGTTGTCTACCCTCTGCACCGCGGTAATATGCTCCTTAACTAATATCGCTACTCCCCCACCTTTTTTAGCCCCTCCTCTGTCTCGCCTAAAACACTTATACCCCGGAATATTCAGTTGCCAGTCCTGTCCTTCTTTTAACCAAGTTTCCGTCACCGCAACCACATCCAAATTCCGCACAAGCATTAAGGCCCTAAGTTCGTCTGTTTTACCCATTACACTCCTCGCATTGAAGCAGATGCACTCCAGACCTCCAGGCCCAGTCAGGTCCTCCTCCTCCAGAGTGCTCCTCTTCTTAGCTAGCCTTGCCCTGGCCCCCAGCTCGACCCCAGCCTCAGTATTTACTGACCTCCTGTTTTGTTCCCCACCCCCCTGCCACACTAGTTTAAATCCTGCCGAAACACTCTAGCAAAACTCCCAGCCAGGATATTTGCTCCCTTCCAGTTAAGGTGTAACCCATCCTTTCTGTACAGTTGCCATCCTGACTTGAAGATTTCCCAGTTATCTATGAATTTAAAACCCTCCCTCTTGCACCAGTCCTTTAGCCACGCGTTCAACTGTAGAATCTCCCTGTTCCGAGCCTCACTTGCACTCGGCACCGGGAGCAGTCCAGAGATTGCTACCCTGGAGGTCTTACTTTTTAGCCTAGCACCCAACTCCCTGAATTTCTCTCGTATGGCCCCCCTGCTCTTCCTACCTACATCATTTCCCCCAATGTGTACAATCACATCCGTTTGACTACCTTCCTTTTTAAATATGCTTCCTACCCTCTCGGAGACATCCAGTACCCCGGCACCAGGGAGGCAGACTACCATCCTGGATTCTCGTTCAGTCCCACAGAAGCGCCTGTCTGTGCCTCTAACCATTGCGTCCCCCACAACTATCGCTCTCCTAAACCCCTTCTTTCCCTTCCGGACCCCTGAGCCTGTCTCCGTGGAGGCGATCTGGTCCTCGTGGCTTACCCCTGGAGGGTCATCCCCCTCCACAGAATCCAAAACAAGATACCTATTTTGGAGGGGGACAACCACAGGGGATCCCTCCACAGACTGCTCACTCCCTTCCCTTCTCCCATCTGTTGCCCATTCCTTTCTTTTATGGGAGACTGCCACTGGGGTACTTTCTGGCACATCACCCTTCTGACTATTACCCCTCCTAACTGTGACCCACGTGTCTTCCTTCCGAGACCCTGGTGTCACTACCTGACTATAACTTTTATCTATTACTCGCTCATTTTCCCTAACTAAACTGAGTTCATCGAGCCTCAGCTCCAGCTCCCTTACACGATCCTTCAGGAGATGCAGTTCCACACATCTGGCACAGATATGGACTTCCGGGAGGCAAGTTGTCTCCAGGAACTCCCACATCCCACACCGAATGCAGTATACTGGCCTCCCACTCATACCAGCCATGTCCTTTTTAGTTTTTGGGATAAAACAAAAAGGGGGTGTAACCGAAGAAAAACAAACAACCTTCCTCGCCTTCGCCGAAGCCCTGTGAGCCAAAGCCCTTTTAGCTCTCACTCTGTCCCCTGCTCACTCCACTGCCCGCTAACGACGCTGCCCGCTCAAAGGTGCGGCCTACTTTTAAACCCTCCAAAACCTTCCAAGGCTGCTGCTGGGCCTATTTCCTGTTTAGAAAAAAAACCTCCGATTTTTTTCACTAATTTAACTGAAAAAATAATTAAATAAATTAGTGCACACACAAGCTCCCTTACCCTCAGCCTGCTCCTTAATGACTTAGAGGAGGGGGCTGAAGGGTGGATCAGTAAATTTGCTGATGACACCAAGATTGGTGGAGTAGTGGATGAGGTGGAGGGCTGTTGTAGGCTGCAAAGAGACATAGATAGGATGCAAAGCTGGGCTGAAAAATGGCAAATGGAGTTTAACCCTGATAAATGTGAGGTGATTCATTTTGGTAGGACAAATTTAAATGTGGATTACAGGGTCAAAGGTAGGGTTCTGAAGACTGTGGAGGAACAGAGAGATCTTGGGGTCCATATCCACAGATCTCTAAAGGTTGCCAGTCAAGTGGATAGAGCTGTGAAGAAGGCCTATAGTGTGTTAGCTTTTATTGAGCTAATTGAGCCGAGGGCTTAATTTTTGCCCCACCACCAAAATAGACCCCATCAGTCTCGCAGCAGACACAGAGGAATTCATCAGGCGAATGAGGCTGAGGGAGTTCTTCCACAAACCCCAAGAGGCCAACAACGAACACAATGAGACAGCCAATGAACTGGAACAGCCGACAGAGAGATCCGCAGTGCATCCGAAGAGGAAAGAGTCGAATTGGACTCCTCCGGAAGGCCGCTGCCCTCGACTTGACATGTATGCCCAAGCCGTCAGGAGGTGCGTCAACACCAAATTCATCAGCCGCACTCACAAGACAGCCCCGAACATCACCCAAGCACAACGTAACGCCATCCACGCTCTCAAGACCAACCGCAACATTGTCATCAAACCAGCAGACAAAGGAGGGGCCATCGTCATACTGAACAGAACGGATTACTGCAAAGAAGTGTACCGACAACTCAACAACGAGGAACACTACAGACAGTTACCTGCAGATCCGACCAAAGAACACACCCGTCAACTCAACACTCTGATCAAGACCTTTGATCCGGACCTTCAGAACACCCTCCGTGCTCTCATCCCACGTACTCCCCGCGTTGGAGATCTCTACTGCCTCCCGAAGATACACAAGGCAAACACACCCGGCCGTCCCATCGTATCGGGCAATGGGACCCTGTGCGAGAACCTCTCCGGCTATGTCGAGGGCATCCTGAAACCCATTGTACAAAGAACCCCCAGCTTTTGTCGCGACACGACGGACTTCCTACAGAAACTCGGCACACATGGAGCAGTTGAACCAGGAGCGCTCCTCGTCACAATGGATGTCTCAGCACTCTACACCAGCATCCCCCATGACGATGGCATTGCTGCAACGGCCTCAGTGCTCAGCGCCAACAACTGCCAGTTTCCAGATGCAATTTTACATCTCATCCGCTTCATCCTGGACCACAATATCTTCACCTTCAACAACCAGTTCTTCATCCAGACACACGGAACAGCCATGGGGACCAAATTTGCACCTCAATATGCCAACATCTTCATGCACAGGTTCGAACAAGACTTCTTCACCGCACGGGACCTTCAACCGGTGCTATACACTAGATACATCGATGACATTTTCTTCCTTTGGACTCATGGTGAACAATCACTGAAACAACTCTATGATGACATCAACAAGTTCCATCCCACCATCAGGCTCACCATAGACTACTCTCCGGAATCGGTTGCATTCTTGGACACGCGCATCTCCATTAAGGACGGTCACCTCAGCACCTCACTGTACCGCAAGCCCACGGATAACCTCACGATGCTCCACTTCTCCAGCTTCCACCCTAAACACGTTAAAGAAGCCATCCCCTACGGACAAGCCCTCCGTATACACAGGATCTGCTCGGATGAGGAGGATCGCAACAGACACCTCCAGACGCTGAAAGATGCCCTCATAAGAACAGGATATGGCGCTAGACTCATTGATCAACAGTTCCAACGCGCCACAGCGAAAAACCGCACCGACCTCCTCAGAAGACAAACACGGGACACAGTGGACAGAGTACCCTTCGTTGTCCAGTACTTCCCCGGAGCGGAGAAGCTACGGCATCTCCTCCGGAGCCTTCAACATGTCATTGATGAAGACGAACATCTCGCCAAGGCCATCCCCACACCCCCACTTCTTGCCTTCAAACAACCGCACAACCTCAAACAGACCATTGTCCGCAGCAAACTACCCAGCCTTCAGGAGAACAGTGACCAAGACACCACACAACCCTGCCACAGCAACCTCTGCAAGACGTGCCGGATCATCGACACAGATGCCATCATCTCACGTGAGAACACCATCCACCAGGTACACGGTACATACTCTTGCAACTCGGCCAACGTTGTCTACCTGATACGCTGCAAGAAAGGATGTCCCGAGGCATGGTACATTGGGGAAACTATGCAGACGCTGCGACAACGGATGAATGAACACCGCTCGACAATCACCAGGCAAGACTGTTCTCTTCCTGTTGGGGAGCACTTCAGCGGTCACGGGCATTCGGCCTCTGATATTCGGGTAAGCGTTCTCCAAGGCGGCCTTCGCGACACACGACAGCGCAGAGTCGCGGAGCAGAAACTGATAGCCAGGTTCCGCACACACAAGGACGGCCTCAACCGGGATATTGGGTTTATGTCACACTATTTCACATAAATATTTCTGCTTTTTTCCTCCTGAGTCTTTATCATGCGATCCTAGAATCAGAATTTATGTCACACTATTTGTAACTCCCACAGTTGCGTGGACCTGCAGAGTTTCACTGGCTGTCTTGTCTGGAGACAATACACATCTTTTTAGCCTGTCTTGATGCTCTCTCCACTCCCATTGTTTTGTTTCTTAAAGACTGGATTAGTTGTAAGTATTCGCATTCCAACCATTATTCATGTAAATTGAGTCTGTGTCTTATAAGTTCTGTTTGTGAACAGAATTCCCACTCACCTGAAGAAGGGGCTCAGAGCCTCGAAAGCTTGTGTGGCTTTTGCTACCAAATAAACCTGTTGGACTTTAACTTGGTGTTGTTAAACTTCTTACTTAGCTTTTATTAACAGGGGGTTGGAGTTTAAGAGCCGTGGGGTTATGCTGCAACTGTACAGGACCTTGGTGAGACCACATTTGGAATATTGTGTGCAGTTCTGGTCACCTCACTATAAGAAGGATGTGGAAGCGCTGGAAAGAGTGCAGAGGAGATTTACCAGGATGCTGCCTGGTTTGGAGGGTAGGTCATATGAGGAAAGGTTGAGGGAGCTAGGGCTGTTCTCTCTGGAGCGGAGGAGGCTGAGGGGAGACTTAATAGAGGTTTATAAAATGATGAAGAGGATAGATAGAGTGAACGTTCAAAGACTATTTCCTCGGGTGGATGGAGCTATTACAAGGGGGCATAACTATAGGGTTCGTGGTGGGAGATACAGGAAGGATATCAGAGGTAGGTTCTTTACGCAGAGAGTGGTTGGGGTGTGGAATGGACTGCCTGCAGTGATAGTGGAGTCAGACACTTTAGAAACATTTAAGCGGTTATTGGATAGGCACATGGAGCACACCAGGATGATAGGGAGTGGGATAGCTTGATCTTGGTTTCAGATAAAGCTCGGCACAACATCGTGGGCCGAAGGGCCTGTTCTGTGCTGTACTGTTCTATGTTCTATGTTCTAACAATGAGGCTGAAACCTCTGCAAACAAGCTAGCCATTGATTTCACCAGCAACACCAGTCCTGGAGTTTGCAGCTCCTTGCAGCTGAACAAGTAGCTGCTTAAAAACAAAGAAACTAAGAACCTCACAACATACTTTCTGGCCATTTAAGTACTTTTGAAGTGTAGTCACTGTTGTCGTGTCGGAAACGCGGCAGCCAATTTGTGTGCAGAAAGCTCCCACAAGCAGCAATGACCAGATGATCTGATTTTGTGATGTTGCTTGAGAGATAAATATTGGTCAGGACATCGCAGAGAACACATCTGCTCCAATTCCATGTAGTGACCTTGGGTCCACTTGAGAGAGACACTTGGAGCCAACTTTTAACCTCTCGTGCAAAAGGTGGTAAGATGATGTTATTCACCAGTGAGCCTCGACAGGTTCCGTTGTCAAGTTATTTGACAGAGTGGGATGCGGAGTGGGGCAGTGTGATCAGAGTCTATTTTGTTTCTAGCTTCACCCAACTTCCAAAACTCAGAGATTCCTAGAAAGGGTCATTAGACAGCAATCAGGAGCAAGAGAATCTGCTGATTCTATCCCAATCGTAACTCGCTCAAAGGTCAACTTTAATGAGAGTACTTCAGCTCAAACCAATTAGGTAATCAGCACAGGTTGGAGTTCAGACTTTGAATTGTCCTCGTCCCCAGATTGACTCAGAGACAGTCGAGAAAGGGTTTTACAATTATTGATTTCTCAATTTTAAAATGCACTTGATGTACTTAAGGTTTCCATTTACTTTCAATGTTATCGGGAGAAAATACAGAACAGGTTTGTTGTGGAGCATAAGCACCAGTGATGGATCTGTTAGGCTGTTTCTCTGATGGAAATGCTGTGTAATGGGCTGCAGCTTACCAAGACTGTTCCGTTTTTAATTCCAACTAATTTAACCCATAGAAAACCAGGAACTGCTGGAAATACTCAGCAGCTTAGGCAGCATCTATGGAGAGAGAAACAGAGATAACATTTCAGGGCAATGACCTTTTCGTTAATACTCTACCGTGATTTTTTTTCAAACCTGAAACATTAAGTCTACATCTCTCTTCATGAATGCAACTGTTTACTGTTTTTATTTCAAAGTTTCCAGCATCCAGTTTTTCTCAAGATTGTAACCTATTTCTGAGTTGAGCGGCGGGGAAGCTTTCAAAATGTAAACTGAACTCAAAAAAGTTAACTTTGATTATTGGCATTAGAGTAAAAGGCCCAATTGGTCACCCATGAAATACCTTCCCTGATTTCCTGTTCTCGGATTCCAATGGAAGGGGAAATCGAGAGGTATTCAACGGGCTCATTTTACATCAGCATCGGAGGTCAAAATTGTAACAAAGCAAATTCATCTCTTTTGGGTTACTCGTAGAACAGAGAGAAGATTGGCCATTTATAGATGAGCTGGTACTCCAAGGCACTGATGATTATTGACGAACCAGCCTGTCCACTGACCGAGGAGTAGATCTTTCGCTGATGCTGGGATTCCTCCCACCTGGCGACAAGCCACTGTCCCAAAGGGAAGGTGCCCGCAGCTTCAGGGCTGATCTACTGCGTGATTTTAGCTGGTTGAACACCAGTGCCACCCCAAGTGTGCGCACTTGCCTACGGTTCAGCCTTTACAAAAGCAAAATTCTCCCAAAGCTGGGAAACTGGAATCAAAACACAGCAATGCAATAGTCAGCAGCGATTATTCCTGTAAATATTTGTGGTTTGGCAAAGTTGATTTGCTATCTCAGTGCTCAGCACTTTTATGTTTTTGCACTGGATGTTAATGGGGATAGTTTGTGAGCAGCCTGTGCGATTGCTGCATGTCTGTGTATGTGAGCAAAAATGAACATTGCTAACAGGTCAGGCAACATCTGTGGAGAGAGAAAAACAACGAGTTAACGTTTCACTGGAACTGCTTAACTTGGGTAACTGGGCGATGTTCCTACTGAAACACAATGAGGGAGGGGGAGAGAGAGAGAGGAAGTCTTGACTTTGGCCAGTAGTTTAAAATGGGTGATATCAGGATCAGTCCTTCAATGTACATCTCTCTTCATTTGCATCTCAAATGGAAATTCTGAATCAGGACAACTCGCAATACTTTCCTCATGTGCTTTTCTATTTCATATACAGATGTTTTTTGCTATGCATGTCCAATAATTTTGGTTCCTGCTTTGTTCAGTATATATGGGGGGAGGTTGAAGATTTTGTAACGCTACAGAGAATCTGTCTTCTTAAACTGGGACTGCAGTTTGCTCCATTTGCAACAGTATTTAAAGCAAATGCTAGTTGCCTAGACTGAATGGAACAGCAGATTGGGGTCCAGCACCACGTTGCCACGCACAGCTCCATGTGAATCACATCCGACCCCCACTCTGTGCACAAGCTTCCAATATATGATAGTATAACCAGTCCTACAACCAAAGAGCCGCGTTCAGCAAGACTTGTTATGACTGAATGTGATACCAGCATATGCATCATTCAAATCACTGTATCTTTGTTCATCCAGTTTGTTGGGCTTCTCATCAACTGAAGCCAAGACCCAGGCATCTCCAGACACAGCCTATTGTTAAAGAACAATCCAAAGCCATCCAGGTGAGTAGTCATCTACCGATTTGCAACAAACCCTGACCATGGAATGACCGAGAATGGAACTCAACATATGCATGAATGCGTGAATGGATTCACAGGAAGGGAGCCGGTTGAAAGACTTGCATTTATATAGAATCCTTCATTCTCAAGATATCTCAAAGCACCTTACAGGCAGGAAGCTTTAAAGTGTAGACACTGGTGCAGGAAATGAGGCAGCTAATTTGTTTCCACAAACAATGTGACAAAGAAAACTTTGTGATGTTGACTGAGGGACAAATACTGACCAGGATCCCAGAGAGCACCCTGCTCCTCTGATAAAGCTGCATAGGAAATGTTATGTTTCACCTGACAGGGTAGATGAGGCCTGATCCGAAAGGGGCCATCTTGGAGAATGCAGTACTCCCCCAATACCAGAGTACCAGCCTAAATTGTGTCAAGTCTCCAGAGTGGGCTTGAACCTGCAGACTCAAGGCGCGAGTGCCCGACTACTGAGACTGGGCGGAGAAGGGGAATATTGGGCAGGGATGAAACAACAACGCTCTCCACTAACACAAATAGGGGCAGCACAGTGGTAGCACTGCTACCTCACAGCGCCTAGCACAGTTGCCTCACAGCGTCTAGCACAGCTGCCTCACAGCGTCTAGCACAGCTGCCTCACAGCGCCAGGGACCTGGGTTCAATTGCAGTCTTGGGTGACTGTGCGGAGTCTACATGTTCTCCCCATGTCTGCATGGATTTCCTGCAGGTGCTCCGGCTTCCTCCCACACTCAAAGATGTGCAGGTTAGGTTGACTGGCCGTACTAAATTGTTCCTTGGTGTCAGAGGGACTTGCAGGGTAAATACGTGGCGTTATGAGGATAAGGCCTGGGTGAAATTGTTGTCAGTGCAGACTTGATGGGCTGAATGGCCTCCTTCTGCACTGTAGAGATTCAATGATTCTATGAAAACAAAACAAAGAAGCTCGCACACTCCATAGCACATCCCAAGAATAAGAAAGGTGTAGCATCAATTCAAGTTTGTTCGTTTCATTAATGGGAATGCCAATAACTGAAAATACACAAAAATAAAAAGAGTCCAGCTTAGCATTTGGCTTCAGTGCAGCTGAAGTCCAACGCCCACCACAGACAGGAGAAATTGTTAAGTAAAACGCTGTATTTACCAAAACTCGGGAAAGCCATGGAGTAGCAACATCAGTTGTTTGTTCTTCTCCCCAGCTGCCACATAATGCAACTGCAGCCCCGACTCCTAGAGAGAGGGAGATAGAGAGAGAGAGAAAAAGTCAGTGACTTTCACACAACTTACTTACATCGCCATGGCTTACCAACAGAGGCTGCCACCTCTTTCAACTTAATTTGAGGTAATACCCGTAACTATGGGTAAGAAGAGTAAGGGTGGCATGGTGGCACAGTGGTTAGCACTGCTGCCTCACAGAGCCAGGGACTCCGATTCAATTCTGGCCTCAGGTGACTGTCAGTGTGGAGTTTGCACGTTTTCCCCCGTCTGCGTGGGTTTCCTTCCACACTCCTCGGGTGCTCCAATTTCCTCCCACACTCCCACATGTGCAGGTTAGGTTAATTGGTCATGCAAAATTGCCCCTTAGTGTCAGGCGAATTAGCAGGGTAAACATATGGGGTTATGGGGATAGGACCTGGGTGGGATTGTTGACGGTGCAGGCTTGATGGGCCAAATGGCCTCCTTCTGCACTGTAGGGATTCTATGATTTTATAAGAGACTGCAATTTTACCATGCACGTTTTGTCAAGATATTAAACCAAAGCCCCACCTGCCCTCTCAAGTGATCAGGAAATATCCCACACCCGTTTGAAAGCTTGGATGGAAGTTCTCTCTAGTGCCTTAACCAATAAGTACCCCTCAACGAAAGAGGATTAGCTGCTCATTCGTTTTACTGCTGCATAGTGAGAGTTTGCCATCCACAAATTGGATGCCAAACATCATTGACAAACTTCAAAAATACTTCACTGACTGTGAGACGCTTTGAAATGTCCTGAGGGCGAGAGATTATAGAATCTAGATCATAGAATCCAACAGTGCAGGAGAAGGCCATTCGACTCATCGAGTCTGCACCAACCACAATCCCACCCAGGCCCGATCCCCATAACCCCATGCATCTACCCTAACTAGTCCCCCTGACATGAAGGGGCTATTTAGTATGGCCAATCCACCTAACCTGTACATATTTGGATTGTGGGAGGAAACCAGAGCACCCGGAGGAAACCCACGCAGACACAGGGAGAATGTGCAAACTCCACACAGACAGTGACCCGAAGCCGGAATTGAACCCAGGTCCCTGACGCTGTGAGGCAGCAGTGCTAACCACTGTGCTACCGCCTTATTGAAGGCACTGAAGAAGTGCAAAGACTTAATTTATTTCAAGATTATTCAATGATAAAGAAAATGTTACAGTTTTCCAGGGTGATTGGAAGTGAGTCACATTATCCTGTAGGTTTCAGGTCTGAGGCCACTACTGTTCACTGCATGTATCAGTGATTTGGAGGTAAACACAGTAAATCTCACGAACTGTCCTGGCTGGAGACAATTCACCTCTTTAACCTGTGCTTAACTCTCTCTCCACTCACATTGTCTGTCCTTGTAAAGACTTGATTACCTGTAAAGACTCGCATTTCAACCATTATCTTGTAAATTGTATGCCCTGAAGAAGGAGCAAGACTCCGAAAGCTTGTGCTACCAAATAAACCTGTTGGACTTTAACCTGGTGTTGCGAGACTTCTTACTGTGTCCATCCCAGTCCAACGCCAGCACCTCCACATCATGATTTGGAGGTAAGCATAGGTGTGGAAATTTGCAGATAGTACTATAATAGGATACCTAATTAATTCTTTACAAGAGAAAAAAAAGCAAAAGGATACTGTGAAGTTGGAGGGAATGGGCTGATTGAATTCAATGTCAGTAAGAGCAGGACGATTCACCCTGGCAAAATAATTCACTGAGTGTTTGTACACTGAATGGAATCGGCTTTGTGCTGTGAGACAGCAGAGAGATCTGGAAATACAAGTTTCCTGCTAATGTAGCTATAAGTCCACAAAGGACTAGAGGCAACTCTCTCCATTACATGTAATAGGTTATATAGCTTGAGGGGCACAACTCCACCTCAAATGGAAGGCAAGATAGCACAGGAACATAATGAGCGAAGCTTCCATGAACTACCACAGCCAGTGCGGGGATTAAAGTGGTGCAATTAGAGTAATTCTACTCCACGTTCTAGCCACCGAGCCAACTAGTTCAAATAACATTTAAAGGGCTCATGAACTTATAGGCTGGAATTTTCCGGCCATTCACACCCCAAGCGAGGACAGACAATTTGGTGCTTGGACAAATCTCCGTTCGCTGCAGCGGGACCAGAAAATCCCGCCGGTGTTTTCAAGCCATAGACTTTATCTCAAGAAGGGTAAAATATAAAGGCAAATAGGTAACGATGAGCCTAAATGAAACTCTCTTAAGATTTCGGTTAGAGTACTGTGTAGAATATTGGGCTCCAAACTACAGGAAATATATTGAAGCGACAGAGAAGGTCCAGTGCTGATTCATTTGGGTCATAGGCCTGAAAAGTTCATTCTGTTTTTCTCTCCATAGATGTTTTTTTCTCTAGGTCTTGGACATGGATTGCAAGAGATACCTTCTGCAGAAGAGGGAAGCAAGTCTGGGAAGTTGCTGTCCTCTTTTTAGGTCAAACCAAACCTAGTAAACAAACTCAGATTAAATCAGGACAAAGTAAAAGGGGCAGCTCCCCAAAAAGGAGGGGGAACAGCCCGAACAGAAATCAAAGTACAAAGGAAACTTAAAAACATCAAATTAAAATGTGATTATTAGGGTCAATAATGCACCCCAACCCCTGCGGTGCCCAGCGGGCGCGGAAAGCGTCAACCTCGCCCGTGGACACCGCATGCTCCCTCTCCAGGGACACCTGGCCGCGAACGTAGCCACGGTAGAGGGGAAGACAGTCAGGATGGACGGCCCCCTCGATCGTCCGCAGCCTGGACCGGTAAATGGCACATTTCGCCAGGCCCAGGAGCAGGTTCACGAGGAGGTCGCCATCCCGACCCTCCCCTCTCCGCACCGGGTGTCCGTAGATCAGGAGCGTGGGACTGAAGTGCAGACAAAACATCAACAAAAGGTTCTTTAGGAAAACATAAAGGGAGTGCAGCCTAAGACACTCAACATAGACATGGTCCACGGACTCCACAAGGCCGCAGAAAGGGCAGTCTTCGGAGCCCGTGAACCAGTGAATCCTACGGTTGTGCGGAACTGCTGCATGCATCACCCTCCACCCCAGGTCCCCGACGTAATTGGGGGAGATCCCTCCGTAGAGGGACCTCCAGCGGGGACCTCCGCCGCCCGGCGGCAACAAGGCCCGCCAAGGTGTATCCGGGCGACAGGCGAGGAGGCGGTAGTGGAGGGTGTGCAGCAGCAGCCCGCACAGGAAACGCCTCCGCGCGGTAGAAAAAGGCACGGAGGGCATTTCCGCGAGGCGGCTCAGGCTGTGGGGCACCTCACCCAGGGAGGGGGGCTGAGGCTTTGGGCCAATGTGGAATTCCGCTCGAACAGGGGAACGCTCGGGCGGGATCCCACCGCACGCCTGCGCCGTCTCGAGTTTGCGTGCAGTTTCGGGGCCGAGCACGACCGTCCTAAGGTCTAGGATGGCTTTGGTCGCGCGCCGGACGGTCGTCCCCGCGCGCTCAGCCAGCACGCGGGGACTCATCCAGCCCGCTCCTCCGCCATCGAGCACGTCCCCGATTCTGGTCACCCCGGCGTCCACAGCCCTCCTCTCCGCCAGCCACCTGAAGTTATACGGCTGGAGGAGCGGATTCCTGAGCAGCGGCTCTCGCACGAGAGCCGCTACTCCTGACGGGGGAGAGCTGCGTCGCGAGGCGACCTTGTTCCAGACAGTGAGGAGGTCCTGGTAAAAGACGGGCAACTCCTGCAGAGCGGTCGAAGCACGCCCCAGTTCGATATGCAGGAGCTGCACGTCATAATTGAGGCCATGCCAGTGGCGGAAGAAATACGTCGCCATGGCACACCACTGTGGAGGGGGCTCAACGTAAAGGTACCTCTGCAGGGCCTGGAGGCGGAAGGAAGTTCAATAGATTGGACTTACAGGTGGAGGAATTTCACTTGGAACAACATATTTCACTTCCAGACCCTGCAACATGACAACCTGAAACCATACTGATGGAGAAGTATGGCTTCACCAATTTGAGTTCCCTGGAAGAAGCGAAGCTGGATCTACAAACAGAGTGGAGAAGCAACAGCCATTGAGGAAATCCTGTAGCTGACAGTGCTGTGGGTGTGCTGACACCACACTGACGGCGGAGATTCAACATGGCGGCTCACTACCATCTTCTCAAGGGTAATTAGGAATTGGCATCAAAGGTTGGTCTTGCCAGCAATGCCCACATCCAGTTTTAGCTGGGGTAGCAGGACTTTTTGATTTTATTATTGTCACATGTATTGGTATAAAGTGAAAAGTACTGTTTCCTACATGCTATACAGACAAAACAACCGTTTATAGGAGAGGAGAGTGCAGAATATAGTGTTACAGTCATAGCTAGGGTGTAGATACAGATCAGCTTAATATAAGATAGGTACATTCTCCAACAATCTAGAAATCAGTTACCATGAAATGGCACCAATCTGCCGGGAGGGGGCAGCAGTCTCTAGTGCACATGCGTAATATTCAGGGGCGGACTACTGGTGGCACAGTGGTTAGCGCTGCTGCCTCACAATGCCAGGGACTTAGATTCGATTCCCGGCTTGGGTCACTGTCTGTGCGGAGTCTACATGTTCTCCCTGCGTGGGTTTCCTCCGGGTGCTCCGGTTTCCTCTCACAGTCCGAAAGACGTGCTGGTTAGGGTGCATTGGCCATGCTAAATTGACCCTCAGTGTACCCGAACAGGCACCGGAGTGTGGCGACTAGGGGAATTTCCACAGTAACTTCATTGCAGTTTTGGTGTAAATCTACTTGTGACACGAATAAATAAACTTAAACTTGAATAGAGCTGTGCGAAAAGAGCAGGCGCAATAGGCTGGTGTTAAATTTGTAAGAGCTAGTACAAGCAATAATGGATGGGGCGAAAGGCCACTAACGATCAGCCACCATGAAATGGCACCAATCTGCCGGCAGGGGGCGGCGGTTTTTAGTGCGCATGGGCAATATTCAGGTACGGTCCACAGGTCCCGGGGGGGGGGGGGGGGCAGTGCACGCCGCGCAAGCGCAGACCGTTGATTTTCAAAGGCGCGAGCGGAATTAACGGCCGCCGCGCGCGGTACCTTCAGCCGGGCAAAGCAATGATTCCCTAGGGATGGGTCGCTGAGGCAGGCAGGCGCGCTGGGCCGCGGGCGCCACTCGAAGGCTCGGCCTCGCTTCCTGACCACCACCCAAGCCATCCGCAGCAGAAAGAAACCGCTGAACAGCGCCGTCAGCGCGCAGACGACGCCCCAGGAGGCGGCAGCGCCGGCGGCCAACGCCAGGCGGCTGGGCAGCAGCAGCAAACTGGAGCGCAGCTTCGCCATCTTGGATGCGGCTGGAGAGGCGGCACCGGGTCCCGCCCCCGCCCCACCACCACCACCCAATTAGCGCAGGCCTCTGACTGACAGTCGGCTCCCATTGGCCGGGGCAGCTGTCCATCAGGGAGAGGCGGTTGGTGCGCGTGAGCCCGGGGAGGGAGGGGGCGGGGTTACTGACTGGGGCAGTGAAGGGGAGGGACTGGGGCAGTGAAGGGGAGGGACTGGGGCAGTGAAGGGGAGGGACTGGGGCAGTGAAGGGGAGGGACTGGGGCAGTGAAGGGGAGGGACTGGGGCAGTGAAGGGGAGGGACTGGGGCAGTGAAGGGGAGGGACTGGGGCAGTGAAGGGGAGGGATAGAACAAAGAACAATACAGCACAGGAACAGGCCCTTCGGCCCTCCAAGCCCGCGCCGCTCCCTGGTCCAAACTAGACCATTATTTTGTATCCCTCCATTCCCACTCTGTTCATATGGCTATCTAGATAAGTCTTAAACGTTCCCAGTGTGTCCGCCTCCACCACCTTGCCCGCCTCCACCACCTTGCCCGGCAGCGCATTCCAGGCCCCCACCACCCTCTGTGTAAAATACGTCCTTCTGATATCTGTGTTAAACCTTCCCCCCCCCTCACCTTGAACCTATGACCCCTCGTGAACATCACTACCGACCTGGGAAAAAGCTTCCCACCGTTCACCCTATCTATGCCTTTCATAATTTTATACACCTCTATTAGGTCACCCCTCATCCTCCGTCTTTCCAGTGAGAACAACCCCAGTTTACCCAATCTCTCCTCATAACTAAGCCCTTCCATACCAGGCAACATCCTGGTAAACCTCCTCTGCACTCTCTCTAAAGCCTCCACGTCCTTCTGGTAGTGTGGCGACCAGAACTGGGCACAGTATTCCAAATGCGGCCGAACCAACGTTCTATACAACTGCAACATCAGACCCCAACTTTTATACTCCATGCCCCGTCCAAGCATGCCATATGCCTTATTCACTACCTTCTCCACCTGTGACGTCACCTTCAAGAATCTGTGGACTTGCACACCCAGGTCCCTCTGCGTATCTACACCCTTTATGGTTCTGCCATTTATCGTATAGCTCCCCCGACATTAGTTCTACCAAAATGCATCACTTCGCATTTATCTGGATTGAACTCCATCAGCCATTTCTTTCCCCAAATTTCCAGCCTATCTATATCCTTCTGTAGCCTCTGACAATGTTCCTCACTATCTGCAAGTCCAGCCATTTTCGTGTCATCCGCAAACTTACTGATCACCCCAGTTACACCTTCTTCCAGATCGTTTATATAAATCACAAACAGCAGAGGTCCCAATACAGAGCCCTGCGGAACACCACTAGTCACAGGCATCCAGCCGGAAAAAGACCCTTCCACTACCACCCTCTGTCTTCTGTGACCAAGCCAGTTCTCCACCCATCTAGCCACCTCCCCCTTTATCCCATGAGATTCAACCTTTTGCACCAACCTACCATGAGGGACTTTGTCAAACGCTTTACTAAAGTCCATATAGACGACATCCACGGCCCTTCCCTCATCAACCATTCTAGTCACTTCTTCAAAAATCTCCAGCAGGTTAGTGAGGCATGACCTCCCTCTCACAAAACCATGCTGACTATCGTTAATGAGTTTATTCCTTTCTAAATGCGCATACATCCTATCTCTAAGAATCCTCTCCAACAACTTCCCTACCACGGACATCAAGCTCACCGGCCTATAATTTCCCGGGTTATCCTTCCTCCCCTTCTTAAATAACGGGACCACATTAGCTATCCTCCAATCCTCTGGTACCTCACCTGTGTCCAGTGACAAGACAAAGATTTGCATCAGAGGCCCAGCAATTTCATCTCTCGTCTCCCTGAGCAGCCTAGGATAGATTCCATCAGGCCCTGGGGATTTGTCAGTCTTTATATTCCCTAAAAAACCTAACACTTCCTCCCTTGTAATGGAGATTTTCTCTAACGGGTCAACACTCCCCTCCGAGACACTCCCAGTCAACACATCCCTCTCCTTTGTGAATACCGACGCAAAGTATTCATTTAGGATGTCCCCTACATCTTTGGGCTCTAAGCATAATTCCCCACTTTTGTCCCTGAGAGGTCCGATTTTTTCCCTGACAACCCTTTTGTTCCTAACGTATGAATAAAATGCCTTGGGATTCTCCTTAATCCTGTCTGCCAAGGACATTTCGTGACCCCTTTTTGCCCTTCTAATTCCTCGTTTGAGTTCTTTCCTACTTTCTTTGTATTCCTCCAGAGCTTCCTCCGTTTTTAGCTGCCTGGACCTAATGTACGCCTCTCTTTTCTTTTTGACCAATCCCTCAATTTCCCTGGTTATCCACGGTTTTCAAATCCTACCCTTCCTATCCTTTTTTACAGGTACATGCCTATCCTGCAGCCCTAACAACTGTTCCTTAAAAGACTCCCACATGCCAGATGTGGATTTACCCTCAAACAGCCTCTCCCAATCAAGGGCTGCCAATTTCTGCCTAATCCCACTAAAATTAGCCTTGCCCCAATCCAACAGTTTACCCTTGGGACACCATTCATCCTTTTACATCGCTATCCTAAAGCTAACAGAATTGTGGTCACTATTTGCCACATGTTCCCATACCGAAACTTTGAAGACCTGACCGGGCTCATTCCCCAGTACTAGGTCCAGTATAGCCCCCTCTCTAGTCGGGCTATCTACATATTGTTCCAAAGAACCTTCCTGTATGCATTTTACAAATTGGGGCAGTGAAGGGGAGAGATTGGGGCAGTGAAGGGGAGAGATTGGGGCAAGGGGCAGTGAAGGGGAGAGATGCAAGAGGGGGTAAAGTGCTGCACGGTGGCACAGTGGTTAGTGCTGCTGCCTCACAGCGCCAGGGACACAGGCTCAATTCCAGCCTTGGGTGACTGTGTGGGTTTCCTCTGGGTGCTCCGGTTTCCTCCCACCGTCCAAAGATGTGCAGGTTAGGTGGATTGGCCATGGTAAATTGCCCTTAGTGTCAGGGAGATTAGCAGGGTAAATATGTGGGGTTACAAGGACAGGGCCTGACTGAGGCTAAAATTGCCCCTTAGTATCCTGAGATGCGTAGGTTAGAGGGATTAGCGGGTAAATATGTAGGGATATGGGGTTAGGGCCTGGTGGGATTGGGGTCGGCACACTCGATGGGCCAAATGACCGCTCTCTGCAGTGTAGGAATTCTATTCCATGATTCTATGAAAAGAGGAGGATGCTGAAGCGTGTGTCAGAGGGAAGACACACCAGAGTTAGGGGAAAGAAAGAAGCATATTAAGGAACACAGCAGGGGGTGGGGTGTGGAACGTGGAGTAAGGGAAGTGAGAGACATGGCACAGAGGCATACAGTGGGTGGAGGAGGGTATTGAAGCACACAGCAGTGGGAGTGTGAAGGGAGGGAGCAGAAAGAAGGTTGGAGAAGAAGTGGTAGGGATATGGCACTGAGGCATACCGTGGGGCCTGAAGGAGGGAGGGGGGGGGGGGGGGGGGGACGGACTAGGTGGAGTTAAAGGACAAGAGGCTTGTGGAAAGAGAAGGAAGAACGGGGGACATGACACCGATTCCCACAGTAGGTAAATAATATCAAGGTTCACAGCATATGAAGGGCAGGGAGATTTGGAGATGTACTGAAGAGTTGGTAAAAAGGTTTTAGTGGGAGATAATAATCCATATGGAGAAACTACTGTGGAGAAGTTTGCCATGGGAAAGCCCCATGAGCATGAAAATCCACATTCCATCTGATCAGTCTAGGTTAGCTGGGTTCTGTGCACACTTAACTGATATTTCTTCACTGCCTCTGATTTCACATAGACTTGTGGTATAGGTTACAGGCTCACATCCCTCTTCAGATGTCCTGCTTTAGTGCAATAGTGAGGGCATCTTGCATTATGTAGATGTAGGACTGTGTACATCACGTGCTGAACACAATCTTGCGCAGAAGGGTGCAGAGGCACACACGGTCAGTTTCTGAATGTGATTTTTAATTGAGGCTGTCTTCCCAATCGGGAGGGCAGTAAAGATTCCAGGGAAATATTTAAAGAGCCGTTGTAGATTTCTCCTGGTGACCTGGTTACTTTTTCTCATTATCACAATACACTGTGTAAACTGACTTGCCAAGTTACCTGTTTGACAACAGTAAAGTACTCTGTCGTTTGTAAAGCACTTTGAGGAAGAGAGAGAAACAATGCAAGTTTTTTGCTTCATTTACATAACACCAACTGCACAACAACAATGAATCATTAGTTCGGTAACTTTTTTAAAAACTTGATTGGAGATCATGTTACATTTAACAAGTGTGATAGACAGGAGCAGGTTAGAGGGACTGAGTGGCCTACTGCTCCTAATTTGTGGGTTATGTACATTGCTGCCTTACAGGGACACTGCAACAGGTTTCAGAATTGCTGGCTAATTAGGCAAAAAGAAAACTGAACTTGATCTCTTTACTCAATATACCATAGCCATTTCCGGAAAATGAGTGTTAACCTTGAGTAAGATCAGAATCACCACTGACACTGCCAAGGATGGAGATACCTTCTGCCCTCTCAAATGGACATCTTAAGATCCCATGGCACTATTATGAATAAGAGAGATAACCCCATGCCATGATCAATATTTATTTCTTAACTTAAAATTTTAAAGAAGTGTGTTAGTTAACTTTCTTTTATTCGTCACAAGTAGGCTTACATTAACACTGCAATGAAGTTATTGTGAAAATCCCCTCGTCGCCACACTCCGGCGCCTGTTCGGGTACACTGAGGGAGAATTTAGCACGGCTAATGCACCCAACCAGCATGTCTTTGGACTGTGGGAGGAAACCGGAGCACCCGGAGGAAACCCACGCAGACACGGGGAGAATATGTAAACTCCGCACAGATAGGCAATTCCCAAGTCGGGAATTGAACCCAGGTCTCTGGATCTCTGGACCTGGTACTGTGAGGCAGCAGTGCTAACCACTGTGGCAATTCTGTTAATCATAGTATTTGGTGGATACAAATTGGCTGCTGCACTTTATTACAGTAGTGACTGCATTTCAAACATACTTCATTGCAATACATTTTGGGACTTTAAGCTTGTGGACCACTGATGGGCAACCTAGGCTAGTGAGTGGGCTGCAGGAGTGGCCCTCCTTCATCTCAATGGGCCGCAAGATTGAAAGCGGGCTTGTTCACTAATCATGATCCCATGAATAAGATGAAAAACATTTAATACACACCAAATATTTCATAACTTGGAGAAAATGCTTAATTTATAAATAGAACTGTCATCAACGTCAAATGGTAAAAGAAATATTGACACTTTGGACACAGAGGGAGCGCACAGCTCTCACAGTCAATGTAGTGGGCAATCGGCACACACCTCACTTCAGCTCTTGCTTTACCTGCGAATCATTTCAGTCGCTCCGGTAGGAAAAAAAACTACACGGACGGAAATCAGCAGAATGTGCCGACCCTGCACACAGACAACGGTCAACAAAGGTTTAAGGTGAGAGGGGAGAGACACAAAAGGATCCAGAGGGCCATTTTTTTTCGCACAGAGGGTGGTGAGTGTCTGGAACAAGTTGCCAGAGGCAGTAGTAGAGCCGGGTACAATTTTGTCTTTTAAAAAGCATTTAGACAGTTACATAGGTAAGATGGGTATAGAGGGATATGGGCCAAATGTGGGCAATTGGGACTAGCCTAGTGGTTAAAAACTGGGTGGCGTGGACAAGTTGGGCCGAAGGGCCTGTTCTCATGCTGTAAACCTCTGACTCTGTGTCTTCTCGTGCCACACTGAGAACCCAGATAGGCCACATGTGGCTCCTGGACTGCCCATTGCCCACCATCGTTGCGGACAGTACTACATATGCAAGCTATCACATAGAACGATACGTCAGGAAGTAGGAGTACAACTGGTATCTAGTGACTGATGGCATTCCTTTCGCAGTAGAGAGATGAAATATAAAAGCTGACAATATTTGAGAATAAACAGTAAAATGGGAGGAAAGGATTTGGGGCAGAGAATGCGAAAATGATTATAGGGATAGGAATTAGGAGGAAAGTAGACAAATGATTTAGTGACCTGTAGGGAACACCCAACAATGAAGCAGATTCTTTATTGTTCCTTAATTTAAACCAAATAGATTGTGAGTTCTTAAAAAGCTGGTTGGAGTCGCAAGCCCAATTTAACCCCGAAATAAATATTTAGGGAGTGAGAACGAATTACCAGGAAAGTTGTGGGAGTCGATGTTCAGGAGCAAGTTCTTTTTTTAAAATAAGGAGAAATGTAAAGAAATTGATATTTTAGAGAGCATGAGCAAAATATAAGTGTGAATATAAAAAGATGCAGCAAAACCTGCATAAAGGTCAGAACAAAGCAATGGAGGCTGAGAGGTTAGGCATACATTCTGCAAATGAGAGCATGCAACAGGTCATCAAATCCAAGTAGATTGTGGCCAGGGAAGTGGCAGAGACGATTAAACAAATCAATTATGATATTTAACAGTGTAAATTAACCCACGCACGCCGGACATTCTCTCTTCCACCTTCTTCTGTCAGGAAAAAGATACAAATGCCTGAGGTCACGTACCAACCGACTCAAGAACAGCTTCTTGCTGCAATCAGACTTTTGAATGGACCTACCTCGCATTAAGTTGATCTTTCTCTACACCCTAGCTATAACTGTAACATTCCATTCTGCACTCTCTCGTTTCCTTCTCTATGAACGGTATGCTTTGTCTGTAGCGTGCAAGAAACAATACTTTTCACTGTATACTAATGTGACAATAAATCAAATCAAATGTGCTTTGTCACAATGCAAAATTTTGGAGTTTTGATAGGTTGTGAAAACAATCGGTAATGCTCATGGGCAGTTGGGAAATATTATGATGTGTCGTTAAGGAAGCAATTTGATTCTAAAATTATATCTGGCCTTTGCGAGACCACATGCAGAGTAATACTGCAAGATTTGATTTCCAAACTAAAGGCACAGACCTTTGAGAAGGTAGCTGCTATGTTTGATTTCTGGTTTATATTTACTAAGATAAGCTCAGTACAATAGGCTCAATATCCGTTGAAGTACGAGATGGGGAACAATATAGCTTGGCTTGCTGAAGTGAAACCAGCATCTGTGGCGAAAGAAACAAAGTTAACGTTTCAGGTCAGTGTGTCATCAGAAGTTATGGATTTTTGATTTGATTTATTATTGTTACATGTATTAACATGCAGTGAAAAGTATTGTTTCTTGCGTGCTACACAGACAAAACATTCCATTCATGGAGAAGGAAAAGAGAGAATGCAGAATGTAGTGTTACAGTCATGGAGAGAGTTTAAGAGAGTTAGAATGAAGTTTTAGAAGCATAGAACGAGAGTAAGAGATAGAATTAGAAGGTAGGCTGGGCACAGCTTACCAGAAGTTGCCTCGCTCCGGTGCCATCTTGGAAAAAAATCTTGGAAGATGAGGTCATTTGAAACAAATGTGATGGAGCTGGAGAAACTGGGAGAATTGGAAGTGAGTGTGACACCATAAAATCAATGTAACTATGGGAGTTGGTGGGCTTACAGTAGCCATTTCAAGATAGCCAGTTAGTTGGGGTTTCTGCCAGTCATTAGAATCATAGAATTTCTAAGTGCAGAAATGGCCATTCAGCCCATCGAGTCCACACGGACTCCTGACGGACTATCTTACCCAGGCTGTCTCCCCCCCCCCACCCCACAGATCTACCATAGCTCATCCATCTAACATACACATCTTAGGATACTAAGGGGCAGTTTAGTATGGTCAATCTACCTAACCTGCAGATCTTTGGACTGTGGGAGGAAACCGGATGAAACCCACACAGACATGGGGAGAACGTGCAGACTCTGCACAGAGAGTCACCCAAGGCTGGGATTGAACCTGGGTCCCTGGAGCTGAGAGGCAGCAGTACTAACAACTGTGCCACCGTACCGCATCATCCTTTTACTGGAGTGGATATGGCAACCACACTCACCGAAGGGTGACCAACCTTTCCTTATTTTACTGGGTTGTCCCATATTCGAGTTTATTGTCCCGTAACCTGTGTTGAATGCTGCTGGGATGCTGTTTTCCCTGCAATTCTAGCCTTTATATCTCTCCCTCTGTTGGTGCACTGGGCTCTGGCAGCAACTGCCCCGCCGCATGGTGGCTAGCACTCCTGCCCCACAGTACTAGGGACCTGGGTTCGATTCCCGGTTTAGGTCGTGTGGAATTTGCACGTTCTCTCCCCGTATCTGTGTGGGTTTCCTCCAGGTGCTCCAGTTTCCTCCCACACTCCAAAGATGTGCAGGTTAAGTGGATTGGCCGTGCTAAATTGCCCTTAGTGTCCCGGGATGTGTAGGTTAGGTGGATTGACTACGCTAAATTGCCCCTTAATGTCAGGGGGACTAGCTAGGGCAAATGCATGGGGTTATGGGGATAGGGCCAAGGTGGTCAGTGCAGACTAGATGGGCCGATTGGTCTGTCAGATTCTATGATCGAATAGGCCCCGAGTCAATCTTTGGTCAAGGCTCATTTTGATAATTTCATCTTCAGCCATATAATTAGCCTCAGAATCCTTGAGCTTGGGAGATGAAAATAATCTCTCTTCTGCAATTCCAGCAGTAAGCAAGTGGCACAGTGGTTAGCACTGCTGTCTCACGGAACCAAGATCTCAGGTTTGATTCCAGCCTTGGGTGTGTGTGTGTGTGGAATTCGCACCTTCTCCCTGTGTCTGCGTGAGTTTCCTCCAGGTGCTCCAGTTTTCTCCCACACTCCAAAGATGTGCAGGTTAGGTTGATTGGCCATGGTAAATTGCCCCCGGGTGTTCCAAGATGTGTAGGTTAGAGGGAATTAGTATGGTTACGGAGGTGGGCTGGGTAAGATGCTCTTTCAGAGAGTGGTGCAGACTCAGTTGGCCATATGGCCTCTTTCTGCACTGTAGGGATTCTATGCCTGTATAGAGATCCTACAAGCAGCATGAGGCAGAGTTGTGGCCCTGCCCACATCTTGGGGTAGCATGGTGGCACAGTGGTTAGCACTGCTGCCTCATAGCACCAGGGAGCCAGGTTCAATTCCGGCCTCCAGTGACTGTATGTGGTGTTTACACATTCTCTCTTCTCCCCCCTGGTCTGCGGGGGTTTCCTCCAGTTTCCTTCTACACTCCAAAGATGTGCGGGTTAGGTAGATTGGCTATGACAAATTGCCCCTTAGAGTCAGGGGTTTAGCAGGGTAAATAGATGGGGTTGGGGGGATGGAGCCTGAGTGGGATTGTTGTTGGTGCAGGCTCGATAGGCCAAATGGCCTCCTTCTGCACTGTAGGGATTCTATGATTCGAAATAGTTCAACATATTGTCTTGTCTCATGAGTAATCATCTGGGCAAGGCCAAGTGAGGAGAGTTGCATGCTGAAGAGACCACAGGAAAAAAAAAATCAAATATTCCTTTTGTTTTCCAACATGAGAAAAGTTCTCATTGTTCCTGTTAAGTGATACATTTGTGCATCCTTGTGTTGTATTGTATTCTAGATGTCAACAAATGAAACTTAGTAGTTCTCCTCTTTTATTCTCCTCCCATCTCGATGAATCTTCACCCACAAATCAAACCTCGGTGTTTCTCAATCTCACTAATTTGTCTGAGGATCTCAACTATCACAAGGAGCCTCCAGGGTCATGGAGTTCATAGATACAGACAACCGGCAACATGGAGTCATTCTTATCAAAGACCTTCAAACAGCAAAACTGTTTTTTTTGTTTTCATTTTGTAGCCCAAGGTTATGCAAGTTACAGTCTGCAAAAAAACAAATAAAAAAAGCCCATGCTAAGTATTGTATCTTGCAGGCTCATGTTCTCATTTTCCTTAATTATGGGATTTGCTGAACATCAAATGCTGTATAACTAAAATGTATAACTAAAATGCTGTATAACGGGCGGCACGGTAGCACAGTGGTTAGCACTGCTGCTTCACAGCTCCAGGGACCTGGGTTCGATTCCCGGCTTGGGTCACTGTCTGTGTGGAGTTTGCACATTCTCGTGTCTGCGTGGGTTTCCTCCGGGTGCTCCGGTTTCCTCCCACAGTCCAAAGGTGTGCGGGTTAGGTTGATTGGCCATGCTAAAATTGCCCCTTAGTGTCCTGAGATGCGTAGATTAGAGGGATTAGCGGGTAAATGTGTAGGGATATGGGGGTAGAGCCTGGGTGGAATTGTGGTCGGTGCAGACTCGATGGGCCGAATGGCCTGTTTCTGCACTGTAGGGTTTCTATGATTTCTATGATAAAAGGACCAGAGGGGCAACTTTTTCACAGTAAGAGTTTTAACAACACCAGGTTAAAGTCCAACAGGTTTATTTGGTAGCAAATGCCATTAGCTTTCGGAGCCCTGCTCCTTCGTCAGATGGAGTGGATATCTGCTCCCAAACAAGGCACACAAAGACACAAAATCAAGTTACAGGGCAACTTTTTCCACACAGAGGCTGGTGCGTGGATGGGATGAGCTGCCAGAGGTGGTGGTAGAGGTGGGTACAATTACAACATTTAAAAGACATTTGGACAGGTACATGGATGGGAAAGGTTTAGAGGGATATTGGGCCAAACACAGGCAACTGGGACTAGTCCAGTTTAGGAAACCTGATCGGCGTGGGCAAATTAGGTCGAAAGGCCTGCTTCCCGTGCTGTATATATTGCTATGACTAAATGCTATCAGTGTGATTAATTAATAACCACTAAAGCCAGAGCAATGTCCCCAAGTAGAAGCGAGAACCTGCAACAGATTACATATATAGTCATTTAGTCTTCTGGGAGGAAGGAGATTTTCTCAAGGAGTTGTGCAGAACCAGAACAATTTTCTTCAACAATGTGCTGAGTGAATGTTCCCCATCTGTGAATGTGTCTAATGGAAGTGTGCTTGTACCGTATCCTGGATTGTTAATTAAATCTGCTTTATGTATTACTTACCCGAGAGGGGTTAGATGGTCTTCTCAAACTACTGCAGCTCTGACAACAGTATTCATTAGGGAATTCGAGAACTTGACAAGTGACACCATCAAGATAGTATTTCCACGACATTAAAGATAAGTCAAATGGAAACAGTCCAGCATGGAGAACACACACCCAGCACAGTGGCATCATGCTGGAGTTGGCGGCACCAAACACATCTTCTCCTCACTCCCTGTCAGCATTCCGCAGGGACTGTTCCCTCCAGGACACCCTGGTCCACTCCGCCATTCATCATACCCAATGTTGTCCATGTCCCATGCAATCAAAGATGCAACACCTGCCCCTTTACCTTTTCCCTGCTCACCATCCCAGAGCCTAAACCCTCTTTTCGTTTCATCTTGCACATCCTTTAATCTGGTCTATTGCATTCACTGCTCCCAATTCGGTCTACTCTACATCGGAGACCGAATGCAGACTGGGTGAACGCTTTGCAGAACACATCCGGTCTGTCTGCAAGCAGGACCCAGACCTTCCTGCTGCTTGCCATTTCAATACCATCCTGTTCTCCTGTCCACATCTGTTCTTGCCTGTTGCAATGCTCCAGTAAAGCCCAACACAAAGTGCCAAATCTTCCGAATAGGTACTTTACAGCCTTCGAGACAACACTGAGTTCAGCAACTTCAGAGTATAAACTCTCTCCTCCACCTCCTCTCCATTTATTTATTTTTAGAACCATAGAAAACTACAGCTCAGAAACAGGCCTTTTGGCCCTTCTTGTCTGTGCCGAACCATTTTATGCCTAGTCCCACTGACCTGCACTTGGACCATATCCCTCCACACCCCTCTCATCCATGAACCCGTCCAAGTTTTTCTTAAATGTTAAAAGTATTTACTGTAGTGGCATTTACCACTTTATCCGGCAGCTCATTCCACACTCCCACCACTGTCTTCGTGAAGAAGCCCCCCCCAATATTCCCTTAAAAAACTTTTCTCCTTTCACCCTTAACCCATGCCCTCTGGTTTTTTTCTCCCCTAGCCTCAGTGGAAAAAGCCTGCTTGCATTCACTCTATCTATACCCATCAAAATCTTATACACCTCTATCAAATCTCCCCTCATTCTTCTACGCTCCAGGGAATAAAGTCCCAACCTCTTCAATCTCTCTCTGTAACTCAGCTTCTCAGGTCCCGGCAACATCCTTGTGAACCTTCTCTGCACTCTTTCAACCTTATTTACATCCTTCCTGTAACTAGGTGACCAAAACTGTACACAATACTCTAAATTCGCCCTCACCAATGCCTTATTTAACCTTACTATAACACTCCAACTTTTATACTCTATACTCCGATTTATAAAGGCCAATGTACCAAAGGCACTCTTTACGACCCTATCCACCTGTGACATCACTTTTAGGGAATTCTGTACCTGTATTCCCAGATCCTTCTGTTCAACTGCACTCTTCAGAGTCCTACCATTTACCCGATACGTTCTTCTTTGGTTTGTCCTTCCAAAGTGCAATATCTCACACTTGTCTGCGTTAAATTCCATTTGCCATTTTTCAGCCCATTTTTCTAGTTGGTCCAAATCCCTCTGCAAGCTTTGAAAACCTTCCTCACAGTCCACTACACCTCCAATCTTGGTATCATCAGCAAATTTGCTGATCCAATTTACCACATTATCATCCAGATCATTGATATACATGACAAACAACAATGGACCCAACACCGATCCCTGCGGCACACCACTAGTCACAGGCCTCCACTCAGAGAAGCAATCCTCCACAACCTCTCTGGCTTCTTCCATTGAGCCAGTGTCTAATCCAATTTACTACCTCCCCATGTATACCTAGCGACTGAACCTTCCTAACTAACCTCCCATGAGGGACCTTGTCAAAGGCCTTGCTGGAATCCAGGTAGACAACATCCACTGCCTTCCCTTCATCCACTTTCCTGGTAACCTCCTCGAAAAACTCTAATAGATTGGTCAAACATGACCTACCACGCACAAAGCCATGTTGACTCTCCCTAATAAGTCCCTGTCTATCCAAATATTTGTAGATCCTATCCCTGATCACACCTTCCAATAACTTGCCCACCACCGACGTCAAACTTACTGGCCTATAATTTCCCAGATTTCTTTTGGAACCTTTTTTAAACAACGGAACAACATGAGCCACCCTCCAACCATCCGGCATCTCCCCCGTGAATACTGACAGGGCCGCTGAAAGTTCAACACTAGCTTCCCTCAAGGTCCATGGGAATACCCTGTCTGGTCCTGGGGATTTATCCACTCTGATTTGCTTCAAGACAGCAAGCACCTCCTCCTCTTTAATCTGTAAAGGTTCCATGACCTCCCTATCTGTTTGCCCTATTTCCGTAGACTTCATGCCCATTTCTTAATAGAGGCATACAAGATGACTTGGTGACTTAATAGAGGCATACAAGATGATCAGAGGATTAGATAGGGTGGATAGTGAGAGCCTTTTTCCTCAGATGGTGTTGGCTAGCACGAGGGGACATAGCTTTAAATTGAGGGGTGAGAGATATAGGACAGATGTTAGAGGTAGGTTCTTTACTCAGAGAGTAGTAAGGGCGTGGAATGCCCTGCGCCTGCAGCAGTAATGGACTTGTCAACATTAGGAGCATTCAAATGGTTATTGGATAAACATATGGATGACATTGGAATAGTGTAGATTAGAGGGGCTTTAGATTGGTACCACTGGTCGGCGCAACATCGAGGGCCGAAGGGCCTGTACTGCGCTGTAATGTTCTATGTTTCCTCAGTAAATACGGATGCAAAAAACCATTTAGTATCTCCCCCATCTCTTTTGGTTCCATACACAGTCTACCACTCTGGTCTTCAAGAGGACCAATTTTATCCCTCACTATCCTTTTGCTCCTAACATACCTATAGAAGCTCTTTGGATTTTCCTTCACTCTGTCTGCCAAAGCAACCTCATGTCTTCTTTTAGCCCTCCTGATTTCCCTCTTAAGTAGCTTCTTGCACTTTTTATACTCCTCGAGCATCTGATGTGTTCCTTGCTGCCTGTACATTTCATACAACTCTCTCTTCCTCTTAATCAGTGTTACAATCTCCCTCGAGAACCAAGGTTCCTTATTCCTATTTACTTTGCCTTTAATCCTGACAGGAACATACAAACTCTGCACTCTCAAAATTTCTCCTTTGAAGGCCTCCCACTTTCCATTTACATCCTTACCAGAGAACAGCCTGTGCCAATCCACACTTCCCAGATCCCTTCTCATTTAATCAAATTTGGCCTTTTTCCAGTTCAGAACTTCAATCTTTAATTCATTTACATTCTTATTTTTAATTTTAATTTCTTCCATTGTTTAATTTGTCCACTTCCAAATCACGTTTCTCCGCCCCCCCTTCCCCCCCACACTCGGGCCATCTGTCACATGCCTCACGTTGTCCGTTGACACTCTGCACCTTTGTTCTGCCACTTACACATTCCAATCTCTTAATGGATGCTATTAGCACCATTTTCAGCCTTCATCAGCACCACTTACATTTGTCTTTTTGGCTATAACATCTTGGTCACTTACACAAACCACCTCCACCGCCCCTTACAGTATAAATATCATCCTATTTTCTTTGTCTTCAGCAGCCAAAGGGTCATTCAGACTAGAAATATTGGCTCTATTCTCTTTCCACAGATATTGTCAGACCTGCTGAAATTTTCCCATCTGTTTTTGTTTCATATTCCAGTATCCGCAGTATTTTGGCTTCTTTGTCGGGTCAATTGGCCTGTCTCTATACTGTAAATCACCATGTACTTTTGCTGACCTTGGATCAATGCAAGATTACTTTCTCAATCAAGTAATTTTTCTTCCCCTCAACACTTGACAATGCTAGAGCAGTTCCACAGATGGTAGCAGCCCTCCAGTACATAGCCCATTGGCCAGCACTTAATAAGCACCTCTAGACACTGACCAGTGGACTGTTAAACTCTTGAAGGTCAGAGCAAAGTTGATCCCATTCACACAAGTGTACAGGCTTGGGCTAGTCAGCAAGATTCAACATTGGGGGATTCTGATTCCTTGTCGTAAAATCAGACAACCCTACCCACCATTCCAGTGATCTCTGCTACACTCAGGCCAGAATCTGGCTTTGCGGCAGACAAATAGCGTCCCCCATAGTGTGTTAAAAGTTTACAGACAAAAAGGCCTTTAGGACTGAGGGCATTTAAGGTACATTATCATTAACTCCATATAGAGCAGTGGAGAACAGGTAGGAGTGGAGGGTCCACATTCACTACAAATATTAATTTAATAATCTTTGTATTCAACAGAATTCTGTGTTCTCCCACCCTCATTTGATTTTTAAAAATATATCTATTGGACGAGGTGGTATTCAACCTCCCAAGTTCATTTTCCAATGCAGGCAAGCGGCTGAAGAATTGGGTTTCATTACCCATCCGCACCAAGAAATGTTAGTAATATAAATTGTGGAAAATTAATAATGTAGGACTTAATTTTAATTCAATTGCTCAGCAGGAGACAAAAAAATCATTTTTGTCGAAGTTTTTGTACAAAGGATGGCGCAGTGGTTAGCATTGCTGCCTCAGCGCCAGGGACCTGGGTTCGATTCCCAGCATGGGTCAGTGTGTGTGTGTGTGGAGTCTGCACGTTCTCCCAGTGTCTGCGTGGGTTTCCTCCAGATGCTCCGGTTTCCTCCCACAGTCCGAAAGACGTGCTGGTTAGATACATTGGCCATGCTAAATTCTCCCTCGGTGTACCCGAACAGGTGCCGGAGTGTGGCGACCAGGGGATTTTCACAGTAACTTCATTGCAGTGTTAATGTATGCCTATTCGTGACACTAATAAATGAACTTTAAGCTGCTGCAAGTGCAGTTTTCAGGAGCAGGGTCTGAATTTTTTGACACTTGTTTCTGCAGTAAACTGAAAGCTGTGGCTTCTAAACCAAAGAAATAATCCTCATTCACATTCAAGAATCATGCACAACAATACCAAGAACTTCCCATCCAGAAAGCCAATGATTGTATAGTAGAAACAAAATAAATGTCCACTTCCATTACTGTGTAAGATTTTCAAACACCATTTCTGGAATTCGGATTGATATGTATTTTTTTTAAAAAGATTATCGCAACCCCAAACATCAGCCTCTGCCAAGCACACTAGTTGCACAATTCAGTCACATTATTCTAAACTGGAATTACATTCATTCTATATTCAGTAAAAGTGTTTATTTCAACAATAACTGCACAAAAACCTGAGAAATTCAAGTGGAAAAATCTAATAATTTCTTTCTACAAATCAGAGTTTAATACAAGCATTTTCATATTCAACATAATTAGAGAACTTGGGCACTCGGGTACGAGTGACATTATCTTGTTTTACATTACAAAAAGGCTGACTTATACCATTTAATTACTAGTTTACATCACGTTATGATGCTTTCAGTCTTTGCAAGTCCGGTTGTACACAAAACAAAAGTTAAATAATGTGAAATGTGTCCTACATGTAAGAGTGCACTGACATGAGAAAAAAGGACAGCAAATGTCTGACAGATATCCAAAACTGAAACCACTGCATTGGCTCGAACAATTCATTTAACCCCTCTGTGCGCGCGGTGGGGTTAGAATTCACACGAGAACCGAGGAACAAAATACAAATAAAGCCACATGACTGAAAGAGAGAGGGGTGGACTGGGGTACAATCTGTAAACATTTGTGTACAACATTTAGTTATAGAGGTGTATCAGAACAGAATAAATATACCACTCAGTGACTCGGACTGAAATGCCAATGTATAACAATGAGTAATATTTAGAAAAGTTAGAACACAGTTTGGAACAAATGTAAAGCCTACTGTTTCTAATGTTTTAACACAAGTATTTGTTCTCTGCATACATATATAAATTATTTTATGTACATACTGCATATTTTTCCCCACAACACAAATGTGCAACTTTTTATAAAAAACCACTTGCAATCCATTGTGATGTATGGAGCTAATTGATTCAAAAACAAATTTATATTCACAATACCACCGTGCGCAAATTACCCACTGAACAAGAGAGTGTAGAGTGCACAAGGATCTCTTGCAGAAGAGAATGCTTCATTTTTGAAAACAGCTAGTTTATGGATTGCCCCAGGGTCCTAAATATTACGCATGACTTTCCGCAATATTTGCATCTGCTGCTGAGAGGCACCCTCAGATCAGACACCTTGAGCAGCACTTTCCCCCGTTCAAAGCTGTCTTGAGGATTTTGCAAAGAGAGGCGATATAGATTAGAAGTGTTTCCCAGCCCGACCTCGATAGTATTTGTTTAATAGTGGCACTTTGTACTTTACTCAAAACCAATTCCTTCCCTAGAGAAATTACTGCTTCACCACAAAGCATAGAGGGGCATCTCTATGAAGAGATTCAAGAAGAAATTAGAAATTAAATATAGCTCTTGGGGCGAGAGGGATCAAGCCCCATTGGGGGTGAGGGGGGTGGGGGGTGCAGAAGAGAGATCAGGATATTGAATTCGATGATCAGCCATGATCAAAATGAATGGCGGAGCAGACTCGAAGGGCCGAATGGCCTCCTCATGCTTCTAGTTTCTCTCTCTCTCTCCCTTTATAACATCTGTGGAGATGCCGGCGTTGGACTGGGGTGGGCACAGCAAGAAGTCTCAACACCAGGTTAAAGCCCAACAGGTTTATCTGGAATGATTCCAAATAAACCGGTTGGTTTATAACATGCACAATTATTGGGCATTTTGAGAAACACCATAGATACAGCATGCCATTAATACACAGTTTAAACAGAGAGGGGCAATTAAACATTGCTGCATTTGATCAATCCTGGTTTCCAGAAAGCAGAGCATTTCTGCTGCGTGTTGGATGAATGAACCCACATGACTGAATAAGCAAAGCATGTTGCAGTTACAAGCCATTTCTAATTATTAGCTCCTTGATTTAGTTTTTAAAAGCCCAACATAGTTTTATAAACTAAAAACAATCAGCTTAAAAAAGCAATCGCAAGTCGCATCTCAGTTTTGCCAACAGCCTCCCATCCATTGACTCTGTCAACACTTCCCGCTGCCTCGGCAAAGCAGCCAGCATAATTAAGGACCCCACGCACCCCCCGGACATTCTCTCTTCCACCTTCTTCCGTCGGGAAAAAGGTACAAAAGTCTGAGGTCACGTACCAACCGACTCGAGAACAGCTTCTTCCCTGCTGCTGTCAGACTTCTGAATGGACCTACCTCGCATTAAGTTGATCTTTCTCTACACCCTAGCTATGACTGTAACACTACATTCTGCACTCTCTCGTTTCCTTCTCTATGAACGGTATGCTTTGTCTGTATAGCGCGCAAGAAACAATACTTTTCACTGTATGTTAATACATGTGACAATAATAAATCAAATCAATAACTCGCTAAACAGAGAATGGGCAGGAATTATTTTTAAACCAAATTGGAAACTTTTAAAAATAGGATTCAGTCAGCTCCAGTAATAAGGGTTGAAAGCCACTTCAAAAATGTATTGTATCTTGCAAGTTCTCATTATCCTTAAAGATACACATTATGGGATTTGCTGAACATCAAATACTGTACAAGTAAAGAACCTGAGGGTCAACTTTTCCACACAGAGGGTGGTGCGTGGATGGAATGAGCTGCTGGAGGAGGTGGTAGAGGCGGGTACAATTACAACATTTAAAAGACATTTGGACAGGTGCATGGATAGGAAAGATTTAGAGGGATATGGGCCCAAAGCAAATGGGACGAGTTGAGTTTAGGAAACCTGATCAGTATGGAGGAGTTGGGCTGAAGGGCCCATTTCCGTGCTATGCATCTCTATGACTCTAAATATATGCAACTGCTGCTCAAGGGACGAGCACGAGATCTCATTTTGTCTGCCACTCCAGCCTCTTTTTTTTAAAAAAACACAAAAATAACAGTTGGCCTCACAAATTGGTGTAGATATCAACTCCCCCTCATGAAATGCTCTAGACAGATCCTGTGAGAGGTAAAAAGTGAAGCTATATTTGCCTTATACTAAAGACATCATCTAAACTTATTCTTCAGATGCAAATATTAATAGTTCTTGTTCTATTTTGGGATTTACCCACTGAGGCAACAGTGCTATCAATCCAGTCCACCACCTCAACAAACTTGTTTTATAGTGTGTTGGCCTTCGACTAAAAACGGATTGTCACGCAGGTTTATTGCAAATGATTAGTCACTAATGAGAAAATTGTACAAATTGTAATCAAAACATAGGAGGAAAAATACCTCTTTTTGGGCAGCACCGTGGCAAGCGCACTGCTGCCTCAAAGTGCTGGGTTCAATTCTGGCCTCGGCTCGCTGTAGTGCAGAGTTTGCACATTCTCCCAGCATCTGTGTGGGTTTCCTCTGCGTGCTTCAGTTCCCTCTCACACTCCAAAGATGTGCAGGTTAGGCGGATTGGCCATGCTAAATTACCCCTTAGTGTCAGGGGACTAGTAGGGTAGGCACAGTAGCACAATGGTGAGCACTGCTGTTTCACAGCGCCAGGGACCTGGGTTCGATTCCCAGCTTGTGTCACTGTCTGTGTGGAGTTTGCACATTCTCCCAGTGTCTGCGTGGGTTTCCTCCGGGTGCTCCGGTTTCCTCCCACAATCTGAAAGACTGATTAGGTGCATTGACTCGAACAGGCGCCGGACTATGGTGACTAGGGGAGTTTCACAGTAACTTCATTGCAATGTTAATGTAAGCTTTACTTGTGACTAATAAACATCAAAAAAATACAGGGATAGCATCTGGGTGTCGGTGCAGGCTCGATGGGCTGAATGGTCTCCTTCTGCACCGTAGAGATTCTATATTTTACATGATGCTGTGAGGGGGCGTAACAACTTAAGTTTTACTAAGGTAGTAAAACTTAAGTCCAAAAGTCAAGTTAAAGTCAAATTAACCAACAAAACCAGTAACCAAATTTCACAGGTAGGCAACATTCAGAATCAAGTAGCTTCAATAACTGACTATGGTCAATATTCTGCTTGTCTGCAAATTGCATGCGTGTGTGGGGTAAGAGTTAAATGCTAACAGTAATCCAATATCATACCATTAACACTCGTTTGGTCAACTGCAAAGCAATCAGTGCTCCAATACGAGTCCACTTTACTCTTGAAGGAGGAAGGGTGGGGAGAGACTGCAGGTGAGTGAAGCATAAAGGGACATAGGTGTTCTAGTGCATGAATGACAAAAAGCTAGCAGGCAGGTCCAACAAACAGTTAAGGTGGCAAACAACATTTTGGCCTTTATTGCAAAGGGGTTGGAATTGAAAATTAGGGAGGTTTTGTTGCAATTGTACAGGGTGTTGGTGAGGCCTCGCCTGTAATACTGCATACATTTTGGTCCCCTTACCTTAAAAAGGATATAGTAACACTGGGGACAGCCCAAAGGAGATTCACCAGGATAATTCCTGGGAGAAGAGGGTTGTCCTATCAAGAGAGACTAAGTAGTCTGGGTCTGTATTCCTCGGAGTTTAGAAGAGTGAGGGGTGACCTTATTCAAACACACACGATCCTGAGGGGGCTTGACAGGGTAGATGCTGAGATGTTTTCACTGGTGGGAGAGTCTGGAACAAGACAAAGGGCCAGTTATTTATAACTGAGGTGCGTAGAAATTTCTTCTCAGAGGGTGGTGAATCTCTGGAACTCTCTGCCCCACAGGGTAGTGGAAGCTGGATCATTAGAAGTATTTAAAGTGGAGGTGGATAAATATTTGATAGCTTGAGGAATAGAGGGGTACGGGGAAATGGCACAGAAAAGGAGCTGAGCCCGGCAAAGATCAGCCATGATTGTATTGGATGGCGGGACAGACTTAAAGGGTCTGGTGGCCGACTCCTGCTTCTATTTCTTGTGAGTGGTGATTGAGAATCAAGAAGAAATTAATGATAACGAGTTTGTTTTTAAACATTAGAAAGTACTTCAATCAAATATTGAATGCTCTGTTTCTAAAATGAAGGATTCCTCTGGTTCCCTGAAACTTTTCCACTATACAAGTTCAACTCCAAGCTACTTAACATGGTCAATGCAACTGCAAGGTGCTAATTCAATTCTAAGAAAGCAACCCAAACATGACAAGAGATTGGAAGAAGCTAGTACCATCTCCTATATGGTTAGCTACTAATCAGGTTTAAATCCCAAAGTCTATTTATTGCTCCAAGGACCTCAGCATTGTTAGAAACAGTGCAAAGCATCTCCCAAGTGCCAAGCCATTCATATAATCATAAAAGCAAATTACTGCGGATGCTGGAATCTGAAACCAAAAGAGAAAATGCTGGAAAATCTCAGCGGGTCTGGCAACATCTGTAAGGAGAGAAAAGAGCTGACGTTTTGAGTCCAGGTGACCTTTTGTCAAAGCTTTGGATTTACCTGTATTTGAAACATCAGCTCTTTTCTCTCCTTACAGATGCTGCCAGACCTGCTGAGATTTTCCAGCATTTTCTCTTTTGGATTCGTATAAATCATAGCTGTGTCGCATGGACATTCCAACCCCTCCATCTCAAACCCCCCACTAAAAAAAAAAGGGGCCTCCAAAATCTGTAGGTGCAAAAGTCTCAGTGGAGCAATATAAAATTCCAAGATAATTAGAGTGATAACAGAAAGGAGATTCTTCAGTTGTGCCCAGAGAAGTTGGGTTTTTGTGGAGAGATGGTCAAGGGGAAATTTGAGGGGTTCAAAATTATGAAAGGCTTTGACAGCGAGCATAGCAAAAACCTCTTTCCACTCGCGGGTTATAACCAGAGGACACAGATTTTAAGATAATGGGCAAAAGATCCAAAAAGGATACGGAGCTTCTTTTGTTTTTAAAATTGTGTTTCACTATTTTATACCAACGTGCCTCCAAATAGGAGACTTCCAGTCAGAGCTGCCCACTCCACAAGTTCAAGTGAATTTATCAAAAGTCTAAATTTAGGCTGGAAGATCGAAAAGCTCAGATTTTGTTTCAAAATTGCGTTGCATTTTGCTGCTGGGGTCAATTTAAAAGAAAAGTGTTTTGCCGTTCACAAGTAGAAATGTTTTGGAAAGTTTATGGCAGAGAACGAGGCCACATGGCTCATCGCGTCTGCAATGCTACCCGTGACCAGGCAATGAAGGCAATCTCTAAATTATTCAGAGCAACACAAGAACTACAAAAAGCAGTTTTTGAAGGTGTTTTCAGAAGCAACAAAGCACAGCTTTGAGGATCAGTTTGTCCACTTCAAATCTGACTACACAGTCTAAGAAAATAATTCATTTTAAACATGCCCCCTTCCTCTTAGGTAAAATAAAAATACTCCATGATATATCAGTACAGGAATACATGATTAAATTGGTGCACAGGGAGTATATAAGCTCCCTGAAGGTAGACTGTTGCAATGCTAATTGCAAAGGCTGTTTGGGCGGATTCTTTGGTTCCTTCAGTTAAAAACCACATTTCTCCATCCGTTGCAACAACATTGACATTTTCAAAAAAAAATTGGGAGAGAATGCGGATGAGTAAAGCCCTCATTTTGTTCAATACCGTCTCGTTAGTTGGTACAGAATCCACTGAACCATAGTCCAGGAGTAGGATATGGCCACTCATGACTTGATCTAACTCTTGACTGGAGTAATCCGAAACAAATTCCAAATGTCTCGCAGCCCTCGACTTTCTCTTCCTTTTACTAACCCGTTCGCATGTGTTTCGGGCAACCTGGAGTATTAAGTGGAGCAGGCCATTTAAAAGCTTGTCCTCATAGCCACAGAAGTTCCCCAGCCACAAAGAAAAAGGCATGTGTGGTTCACTATAACTGCAATATTTTACATTGGAAGGCAGAGAAATTCCGCAAATTAAAAAAAAGATCATTTTTGCAAGTATTGCTTGGGTCCAGGTCGACCCTACTCTTTCATCAGTTGGTTTGACTTTTTTTGTCCATCCAATCAGGGTACTCAAGGCTGATTATTTTGCAGGCAAGTGCCCGAAAGCCACAGCTGCCAAACAAAGGGCACGTGTGGCCAGATTATTTGCAGCAAGTTGAGTAAAAGCTAAATTCTACATGTACATTTCTCTCCCAAAAAAAAATCTGCTTTATTGCAAGATGCATCTTCGACGTGGGAGGCAACCATCGACAACACACACTCCAAAATGGTGACAACTGGAATTCCACCTCTGGTTTAAAAAACAGACACCAGTGTATTGTATAAAAGGTGTGTTTATTCAATAATCGATACAGACCAAATGCAATTTTTCTGCCTCTCAGTAAAACCGACTTTAACCGAGGTAATTGCCAACACTGGATTCGCTGGTACTGTATAGTGGGTATTTTGGCACATTAAAATATTCATTTAAAAAAAAGGGTTAAAAACAGCTGAAAAAATAAAATTATATTTAAAGGCGACGACGAGGAATGGTATATTAATTTAAATCTTGCCATATAATAATAAAACAATCACTCGTCTAATTCTTGCTGCGGAGTTTAACTAGGAGAGCTAGCATTTCACTTGATGCTTTTAGCAAATACGAATGAGACACTTGCACAGAAACAGCATGTATATTTTGTACACCCCTCTGAAGAAAAAAACCAGGAAAGCCCAGAATCGACCATTTAAGATAAAACTCACGCATCTGGGCCTCTGAAGAGTATTGAAAGTCTGCTACATGAATAAAGTGAGTGTTTAATTACAGAAAACATTCAACAAGTTTAAGCGTCGCACACCAACTATACCCACTATACAGCATCGGTCGAAAACTATTCAAGGGCGGCCGAGACCTCTGGTTACTCGCAGAAAAGAAAGTCAGCTCTCGTATCTCTACTATTCAGAGGGACAACAGTACAAAACAGTTTCAGCAGTGCCATTCAACATTCGTATCTCCTGAGGTAACGAGACAAACAATTTCACCTACTTTGGTTGGTAGTCCAGCTTTGATCCCAAACACTGCAGAAAAGAAATTAAAACAGGAAAAAAAAAACAAAATAAAGTTTTAGATGGGACTGCTGTTTAAACTCATAACCTCCGACATACGATTATTTTTTCCCTTTTTTGTATTGTCATAACCATCACATGGCTTGTCAGAACACACTGAGCCTAGTAACTGGAAACTCTGTAGATAAACAAAATCCGCAGACAGCACTATGCACTGTAAAAAAAAAATGTAATGAACACAAAGTTGCACTGCTTAAATAGTCCATCCAGATTATACTGTTGTGACTTAGTGAAGGGCCCAGTTTTCCCGATTACAGGGGAATTCACCCAATTTTTTATTTTGTTTAATATACCATGGCATCGCCCAGTTCTCCTCTTATTAACACTGAAGGAGACTCACTAGATTTATAGAACCAACGCAGAGAAACCGTTCATCAAACAGGACCCTCACACGGCAACAGTGAAACCCTGTTTGATCGGATACATCAGAATGTTACTGTGTCTTTTCTTACATAGTGAAGGAGTTTGGCGAGGACAGCCTTGCAGCTAATGGGTACACACACCCCCCATCCCCCCCACCCCCCCCCCCCTTTTACAGTAGTATCATTCGGAAAGCTGGACGCACACTTGTGCACGTGTTTTTCTAAACAACATCGATAAGTTTTTTTTTGTCTATTTGTTCATTCCTATATTGTGGGTTAAATGTAAGGCAGACTTCTGTCCATCCATGTTCGTCCATCCATTCAAGGCATCGACTGAACGATTCGCTCACTCACTGGGTCACACATGCAGAAAGACCGTGCACCAAGAACCTGGCCGAAGCACTACGGTGCCACGTAACTCATGGAAAACAGTTTCGTAGTACTTTCAAGAGTCAGGATATCCAGCATCAGGAGCCCTCAGAAGAGATTCTCTTCAAATATTGCCATTAAGTCGCTCTGAAAATTCATGTCAATTGTAGCCGCCATCTAAATCACAAAGAAAGTGTACAACACATTAGTTTACAGTTTCACACTATTCTTGGGCGACTCAAAACCAGAAGATGGCCAAGTATTTCAAATAATGGCATAATGCACTGGTATACCAAAGCCACATTTGTCAACCATAAGTGGAATGGTCAGAGTCAGATATATGGAGATTTTTTAATTCTTTCTGGGGATGTGGGTATTGACGGCAAGGGCAGCATTTGCAGCTTACTCCCAATTCTCCTCGAGGTTGAGGGACAGGCTCAAGGTGCTAAATGACCGGCCGCTAAGTGGTGCAAGGACTGCCAGGCAATGCAGCACTTTGAGAATCTGGGACATGTTGCTTTTGGGAGAAGGTCTGCACAGTGGAGCTGAGATTCAGGTTACTCCACAGTGCTATTGCAAGCTCAAGAGCACCCAATGGGACCCAGAGTCTTGCCTGAGAATAGACGTGGGATGCATTCAGGCCGAAAGAGTGGGGGGGGGGGGGGGCGGGGGAAAGTCGACACGATACAAAAAGTATTTTCCAAAAGAGACAACCTGAGCAATGACCATTTTGTTCAGCAATACAACACTATTGTTGTAGTGTCTACGTGGATTTCCTCCAGTTTCCTCCCACAATCCGAAAGAAGTGCTGATTAGGTGCCTTGGCCATGTTAAATTCTCCCTCAGTGTACCCGAACAGGCGCCAGCGCGTGGCAACTAGGGGATTTTCACAGCGACTTCATTACACGGTTAATGCAAGCCTACTCGTGACACTAATAAATTAACTTTAAACTTTTACTGATGGCTCCAGGGAAGACTAATCCTTTTGCCAACAATGAAACCAAAGTGTCAGCTATTATAAAATAGTCTGAACTGACTAGCGCCTGATACAGATCAACCAGTCTGTCAAGTTAATAAATCACGATTAAAAACCTCTAACCCTTGAAAGAAAAATTTGCCCACCCATTTCAATGCACATAATAAACACAAACCCTGTTAATAACTTAGAATAGAAGCGTGATTCCATCCATCTTAACCCTCGCATCCATCCACTTATTTTAGTGTCACACTCCTGGCTTATTATTCAGGACAATTTTTAAAACCAGGCACAGCTTTGTAATCCATACTCTTGGTTTGGCAGGTTAATTTAATGGGACAGTGCAGGAGCGAACTCTTCCTGCCTCACTACTGTTCACTCCATTGCTACAGCGCAACAGCGAGCCTTGGAAGGGTTGTCGTAATTAAAGAAAGTTGTGGTAATTTGCTCCACACCTTGAGGCAAACTGAGTGTACGTTCTGTCCATAGGTCCTGCTTCAAAGTGAATCATTGAGGGGAAATTGCAGAAACTCTTCTTTTGTATAATGAAAGACAAAGCAATCCACACTTGGCCCAACTCTGAAGAATCATTTCACATCTTCCTTGTCAAGATTCTCCAAGCTTGGTTACATTGTTCGACGAGATTATTTCATTTTTAAACTCAAAATGCTACCCTAAAGATTTGAGATGCTATGCTTTGCCAAGCTGAAATTCAGACTTTAAGGCATTGAAAGAATTAGAGTCAGCAACAACCAACCTTTGAAGAATTCTGTTCATCTTTTACTGGTACTGACACCTCAAGGTTACTATTTCACGGATGCTGGGAGCCTTTCAGCTTCCTTGCCTCAGTGGTTCATTTTCTGGGGTCAGTGATTATTGAAAAGCTATTTGGCAATGGAAATGGTGGGGAATTTGAACCCTGTTCCAGACTTGTACACAATGCCCAGGCTGCACTTCACAGGAGGTGTCAATAGATAATCAGGAGTAGGAATGCAAGGCAATTTCTATCCCAGTTCCTAGCCTAGAGGCACCCAGGTGCCAACTGCAGTTGGTATAACTAGACCCACTCAGACTAATTCAGTCCAAACTTGACAATAATCAAACTTGGCTCCAAGAGGGTTAAGACTGACCCCCCCCCCCCCTCCCCCCCATCCGGAAGATGCATTGGAAACTTACCGCTTCTTTCCGCCTTCGCTCCTGCTCTCGCTTCCTTGCTTGTTCTCGCTGCTGATCCAGCATAGACTGTGAGGTTGGCTGAGAGCTCTGTTGCTGTTGCTGCTGCTGCTGTTGTTGCTGTTGATGTTGCTGCTGCCTCCTCACTTCCTCGTGAGCTCTCCGGGCACACTCCAAAGCATCCTCCTCATCCCGGCCTCTGCAATCAGGGGCAAAACGCAGTCAAAACCAAGTTCTCGCTCACCATGGCTGCAAGAGTTGTTGCTGACATCGGGTTGAACACACCTGACTGACGGTGTAAACAATGATCCTGGGTTTTGCATGTTTAGGTTTTAAGTTACCATGTGGCAGGGCTCTTGATCAATTGGGCCAGTGGGCTGACGAATGGCAGATGGAGTTTAATTTAATTAAATGCAAGGTGATGCATTTTGGTAGATTGAACCAGGGCAGGACTTACTCAGTTAATGGTAGGGTGTTGGGGAGAGTTACAGAACAAAGAGATCTCGGGGTACAGGTTCATAGCTTCTTGAAAGTGGAGTCACAGGTGGACAGGGTGGTGAAGGCAGCATTCAGCATGCTTGGTTTCATCAGTCAGAACATTGAAAACAAGAGTTGGGACGTCTTGTTGAAGTTGTAATAGACATTGGTAAGGCCACACTTGGAATACTGTGTACAGTTCAGGTCACCCTATTGTATTGAAATGGTATTATTAAACTAGAAAGAGGTTAGAAAAGATTTACTAGGATGCTACTGGGACTTGATGGTTTGAGTTATAAGGAGAGGCTGGATAGACTGGGACTTTTTCCCCTGGAGCGTAGGAGACTGAGGGATGATCTTATAGAGGTCTATAAAATAATGAGGGGCACAGATCAGCTAGATAGTCAACATCTTTTCCCAAAGGTAGGGGAGTCTTAAACTAGAGGGCATAGGTTTAAGGTGAGGGAGGGGAGAGATACAAAAGGATCCAGAGGGGTAATTTTTTCCTCAGAGGGTGGGGAGTGTCTGGAACGAACCACCGGAGGTAGTAGTAGAGGCAGGTACAATTTTGTCTTTTAAATAGCCTTTAGACAGTTACATGGATAAGATGGGTATAGAGGGATATGGGTCAAACGCGGGCAATTGGGATTAGCTTAATGATAAAAAATGGACGGCATTAAGAAGTTGGGCCGAAGGGCTGTTTCCATGCTGTAAACCTCTGACTAACTGAAAACATGAGCTGATAGGGCGGCACGGTAGCACAGTGGTTAGCACTGCTGCTTCACAGCTCCAGGGACCTGGGTTCGATTCCCGGCTCGGGTCACTGCCTGTGTGGAGTTTGCACATTCTCCTCGTGTCTGCGTAGGTTTCCTCCAGGTGCTCCGGTTTCCTCCCACAGTCCAAAGATGTGCGGGTTAGGTTGATTGGCCATGCTAAAATTGCCCCTTAGTGTCCTGGGATGCGTAGATTAGAGGGATTAGTGGGTAAAATATTTAGGGATATGGGGGTAGGGCCTGGGTAGGATTGTGGTCGGTGCAGACTCGATGAGCCGAATGGCCTCTTTCTGTACTGTAGGGTTTCTATGATTCTATGATTTTTTTCTATGATACCACACAAATGCTGCAGCTTCACACCATTCAATAGTAAGGCAGACAGCATAACGCTGCTTTCCAGAAGCTAACAGCAGAGTGGCAGAACTCAAGGAGGACTTTTGAATTTGAGTTTAACCACATGTCTGACACCTTATCTGAAGTTGCTGTACCTCCTGCGCATAGAGAACTGCTAATGCCCATTAGCCTCACCCTTATTTTGACAGGAAAATCTGGGCCAACATATTCCAAATCTCCAGCTGCACTCTCGGATAAAGGGCTGCAAGTCAATGCTCGACTTGAACGGACAGCTCAAGCCATCACCGAGTATTTATTAGCACACGCAGGAAAGGAAGCAGATGAGAGAGACCTTATTTCCTCTGCTTGACACCCCTCAGCACCAGCAAGGCATTCCCCTCTGATGTGCAAGTCTTCCTGGCACCAATAGTGCTAAAGATTCCTTATCCACCAGTATGTGCTGGTAGGTGCCAAGGTGGGGTGACAAGTGCAAAGATGGGTGCGACAAAATGTGGAAATAAGCTCCACAGGTCAAGTATTATTTATATTTGACAACGGAACTGAGGCAAAACACAGGTTTGATAATTCTACGATGCCAAGAGCTAGACTTGCCTTTGCCTCTCCTGCTCCATTCGGAGACGTTCTTTCTCAGCTGCCTCCTGCTGCATTTTACGGAACTCCTCCTGTGCTTTCAGTGCCTTTTCTCGTTCCTCCTTCTCTCGTGCCGCCCGCCGAAATTGCTCAAAGCTGTCGCTCGACGATTTTGCCGTGGATGACGGAGTAGAAGGTGTCTTTTTAACCAGACTTGCCCAAGAGCCCATGTTCTTGATCTTGAGATCCTAAAGTACACATACCCACAAAGAACATGGAAATCCAGGCAGAATTCTAGGCATGATTAGAGACACTCAGCAGTAATGAGAAATTAAAAGACAGGGGAAAAACTGGGTGTTTTTATTCAATTTAAGAGTATGCGTATCAGAAGGTTTCGCAGTGACAGCAACATCTTAGTGTAAAGGTACTCTGGGTCAGAAAGTCCTGAGTTCTAGTCAATGTTGTAAAGCTTATTAGGGCCAGGGGCCATTTGGGAGAGTACGGTCAATCTCCTAGCTCCTGAGCGAAGTTTAAGTTTAAGTTTTATTTATTAGTGTCACAAGTAGGCTTACATTAACACTGCAGCGAAGATACTGTGAAAATCCCCTAGTTGCCACACTCCGGCGCCTGTTCGGGTACACTCAGGGAGAATTTAGCACGGCCAATGCACCTAACCAGCATGTGTTTGAACTGTTGGAGGAAACCCACGCAGACACGGGGAGAACGTGCAGACTCTGCACAGACAGTAACCCAAGCCGGGAATCGAACCCGGGTTCCCTGGTACAGAGTGCTAACCACCATGCTACCCATGGGACATCTTGTTGGACAGTGGGTTTGCGTCCCTGCCTCTGAGCCGGAAGCTCCGGGTTCGAGTCCCACCTCAGGACTTGATGGCCAACGAACGGTGCGCTCATAACGCAGTCAAACAGGTTGCATGTCAACCTGCAAATCCTTCCAAACACGCCAATGGCTGGCGGTAGGAGCGGGAGAGACTCCTGGTCAGCCACGCTTGATGTGGTGTGGCGCCCCCTCAAGCTATAGGCCCCTGCCGACAGACTAATGACCTGTTCCAGGAATTACTAGCTATGGCGAACTTGCTGGAAAGTTGTGGGTGATAACTATCAGGCCAGGCTCGTATGAAGAATGATCAATCAGCCATCACTTGCTCAACTACGTTCTAGCAGGAGTCAGTGCTTTGAGAAGTGGAGTGGCGGGGGCACGCGGGGAAATGGAGGAGAAAGAAAAGGATAGCGGCACGCCAGCTAATGCATGAACTCACTCACCTTTTTGGGAGCGACAGGGGTTTTAGGCGTTTGTTGTTTCTGCTTGTCTTTGTCCTGAGGAGAAGGTTGCGTGCCGTGTTCTGGAGGGCGAATCACTGGCCCAGCAACTTCCATGTGTTTCATCTCTGGTCCTGTAGGTGGAAAAGTGCAGAGGTGGTTCAAATTCGTCCTGTGGCTGTGTGACAACTATCACCATTTGACCAACATGGGGAGACTCAACACTGCTGCTTTTTAGGAAGTGGCTGAAGGAGCTGGTTTACTTAAGTACTGCACTAGAGTCCCAACTCAATCTATTGGCAAAACGGTGTTTTACATTGGGAAGTACCTGAAAAGTACAATTCACAAAAGACCATAAAAAGTCCCACAAATAAAAGACTGGGACCTTTTGAAATGTAAGCTCCAGATGGTGTAACCATTTTAAACTTGAAATAGATACACAAGCTTCGCTCAAACATTTGCTTTTAAGCAAATACTGGATCAATGCTTTATCTTAAAACCCGCTCACCCAAATAACTGGTAAAATATACACACGAGTGAATATACAGAAGACTGGAACACAAACAGGCGCTTGTTAGTACAGAACTTGAGTATTGCAGTTTAAAAAAAAAGATATACTGTTGAAGCTTTTCATCTTATACGCACCAAGACAGACATTAGTATGCCAATTTCAAAGGGAGCACGAATTTATACCGCATGAGAAACAGCAATATCTCAACCAGAGCCAACTTGCCATCTTTGCTCAGGTGGTATGAATTGTCACTCCCTTTGAAATTTGGTATTCTTGTGTCTGTCCGAATGAGTGCAAGATAAAAAGCTTTGACAGAGCGCCTCTTTTTCGAGCAAGAATCAAGACTGGAATAGTTAGAACATCATGTCCAGTTATAAAGTTTGTGTATTCTTACATTTGTTCTCATACTTCAATCACCCCATCACACCCAATGATCACGCTTTTAAGGCGTATTTATTAGTGTCACAAGTACGTTAACACTGCAATGAAATTATTGTAAAAATCCCCTTAGTCATCACACTCCGGCCCTGTTCGGGTACACCGAGGGAGAATTTAGCACGGCCAATGCGCCCTAACCAGCACGTCTTTCAGACTGTAGGAGGGAAACTGGAGCACCCGGAGGAAACTCATGTAGACACGGGGAGAACGTGCAGACTCCGCACATAGTGACCCAAGCCAGGAATCGAACCCGGGTCCTTGGTGCTGTGCGGCAGCAGTGCTGACCACTGTGTCACCAATTTATTTTATGTCAACATTTAAACTTCCTTGGATTGGAAATTGTGCGCAATTTACAAGGGTGATGTCAGAACTAAGGGGTTCTAACTGTCAGGAAAGAAAGACTGAAAAAAAAACTACCGACTCAGAAATGAGACTGTGACACACAATGTGTGCTGGATCGTTCTAGCTAAGGCGACAGCAGCCCAAGAGCCATTTTGATTGCTCTCACACCCCAGTGGTTTTAAGTCATTCTTAAATTACATGCACGCAGCTTTGAGAGATCCAGATCAGTGTGTCATTCATTGATCGACATCACAATCCCAAAAACAATCTTACTATTGAAAGGTGAATGGAAGAGGACAGCATGTCCCCATATTTAGGAAAGGATATACTTGTATTGGAGGCAGTTCAAGAGAAGGTTCACTGGGTTGATTTTTGGGATTAAACATTCAGAATGGTAGAGTCTATACTCATTGGAGTTTAGACAAATCAAGATATTGAAACAAGATTCTCAGGGCACTTGACAGAGTAGATGCCGAGAGGAATCCAGAACTAAGAGATAAAGCGTGAGGGGGTCTTCTATTTAAGGCAGGGAATGAGGAAAAATGTCCTGCCTCACAGTGCTGTTAATCCTTAGAATTCTCTATCCTAGAGGCTAGGTCACTGAATGTATTCAAGGCCGAGATTCTTGATTTATGAAGGGAATCAAAGGCTACGGGAAGGCAGACAGGAAAGTGGAGTCGAGGCCACGATTAGATCTTGATGAATGGCGCAGGAAGGTCAAGAGGCTGAACGGGCCTCCTTATGGTCCTATTTCTTATTTTCTTTTGCTCTTAAATGCATGCTTAGCTGAAAGTGGCAGTTAGGTCAGCACTTCAGGTAACCACAAACCCTATCAGTTCCTGATCCAGCTATGCTGTTAAATTACCTGAATTCTGTACTTAGTGACTGGGTCTTGTACAGGTCTTTCGCTTGTCAGTAACAAATTATTTCCTCCAGGGGAGGAGAAGATCATAGTGGCGTGGCATATTGTCGCTGCAGAGAGCATCAACACAAGTGACAAAATATGGTTAGTGGCACTCCATAGTGAGTTCTGATTTCTGCACTGAAGCACTTGGGTGCTTCAACTGGTGGTGGTGGGGGGGGTTTTTAAAACGGTTTCCCTATTAGCATTAGAAATGATATCGGCACAGGGACACTGGAAAGAGAGTAGCAATAAAAAACAAAAAGCCTCTAGAACACAAAGTGCGGCTTTCTTTCATATTTCTGGAGACGCACACATCTGCTAGACTTTGTTACAATTCCCGTGGAGACCGATAACTTAAGAAAGGAATCCCCCACAATGCCAAAGAAAACCGCTGGACAAGATTTCACTTTTTAAAACTTTTACTGTAACAAACCAACTAAAATCAACACAACTCAAACATTAACAGGCGAAGGATATTTCAAATAAAAAGGTAAATTTTGCTTAAATAGTCGATACAACAAAGATACGCCTCACGTAGTTACAAGAATTCACAATCCATGTGGCAGCGAGTGCAATCTCTCAGGCTTTCCACCTTGGCCTTTGTTTTATGGGACCTCTCACTTCCCATCCAATCGTTTTGGCTCCAGTTGTGTTCACCAGCAGCTGCATTCCATCCGGAGTCTTACTACCAAAAGGCTCACGTCCACGAACCCTTTCTCACTCAGGTCACGGCAGTCCCGATAACATAGAATCCCCAGAAACTTCCTTCTCCGACCTCTTTTAAACGGTCTGGTGTGCTCTGGCACCACTTCAATAGCAGCAGTGTGCATTGTCCAGTCCACAATTCCTCACTCTTCCCGTCTTCAGTGTTCTGTCCTTTCCAACTGTATAACACACAAAGTAACACAATCTCTGCTCTGTTCTCAGAGATCTGCTTCAACACCAGGATCTGTTCGAAGACTGCCAAACTGAAAACTGTTCCATTCGGAGAGAGCCTTGCTTGTTTCTCTTTGCATGAATTCCCAAGTCCTCTGAACTGTCAAACAGAATAAACAGGCTGACCCCACCCCACTGTAATTAGCTTTCTATTTACCCTCTGCTTCTTAGCTGTTCATCCCCAGGTCACGTGCATTACTTGGAACTTAATGTCATAATCAGGATACCAATTAACCTTCCTTCAAAACTGCTCCCCGGCACATTTTATTCTTAAAAGGGACATCGCACAAAAAAACCCCAGACCTTTCCCAGCACACGGTCATCATAGTTTTCAAATACGACAAACACTGCAAACCTATACCTGACATGGTTCAAACTTAAGACTCCCTTCTGGGGCCAGTACAAAAGCTGCATAACAGGATTTCCATTTATAGCAGACAACTCACCCAAATTTCAACACAATCATTAAGCATTTGAAATATTAATACTAAAGGAGAGAGGAGCGCAGCAGGAGGAGGGTATGACATTTGCTATTAAAACATAGCTCTGAATTTCCATGCCCTTCATTGCTTGCAAAACTTACTTTCCATTCAATATAAACACTGCTCCATGATAAAACCTGTTTTCATGCATATCAGAAAAAGATCTGCATTGCTGTATCACCTTTCATGGTCTCAATGCCCCAACGCACTTTAGAATCAATTAAGTACTTTTCTAGTGTAGCCACTGTTGTGATGCAAGAAATGCAGCAACCAATTTGTTCACAGAAAGTTCCCATAAACTGCAACGTGATAAATGAGATCATCTGTTTTAGTGATATTGGTTGAGAAATGAAAATTGGCTCGGACTGGGAAGAACACCATTTATTTTTATAACTTCATTTAAGGGATGTGGGTGTCACTGGCTAGACCAGCATTTTATTGCCCACCCCATATTGCCCTCGAGAAGGCGATAGCAAGCCGCCTTCTTGAATCCTGCAGTCCGTATATTTCCAAGTCAGGATGACGTGCGGTTTGAAAGGAAACTTCCAAGTGATGGTGTTCCCATATGTCAATGCCCTTGTCCTTGTAGATGATAGCGGTCGTGAGTCTGAGAAGGGAAATCCTAGCATTTGTATTGTGCCTCGTCGCGTTTTTAAAAAAAAAACACATTTATAATGGGTGCATCGCTGGCTGGACCAGCATTTATTGCCCACCCCTAACTGTCCTTGAACTGAGTGGCTTGCTGGGCCACTTCAGAGGGCAGTTCAGTCAACCACTGTCAAGCCTTTTCACATACAATGAATTAGTTGGAAGCAGGGCAACTGCTAAATTGGCAAACATTTCACAAAGCAATGCTCCAAAAAAAGCCAAGAAAAATGACCGCACAGTGATATCAGAGGGGGAAAACATCCTTTAAAGGCACTGAGAGATTACAACAGGAAAAGGGCATTCAGCTCTTTGAGCCTGTTCTGCCATTCAACTGGATCATGGCTGATCTGCACCTTAATTCCATTTACCCCCTTCATTCCGTATCATTTAATGTGTAGCAATCACTCATAAATCTAGGTTTTGAAATTTCCAATTGATGTTCAGCCATTACAGCCGAAAGAAAGTGTTCCAGATTTCCGCTACGCATTGTGTAAGTACTTCCTGACATCACCCCTGAATAGACTAGCTCTTATTTTAAGGTTGATGGAGGGAGTTCATACCTAAATCATCCGAAGAACTTCCTGCCCCTCTGAAGAGTGCCACATCATTTCCGATGGCCGTTAACTTTCAGGGACTGCACTGTTTACTTACTGTGTCCAAGATGTGGAGGAGGTTTGCCTCCCTCCCTCTGCTTTGATGGCTCCTGGCGCATCGAAGGACTGAATGCCTCATTTCGGATTGCCGGTGAAGAGTGGCTCTTCTCTTCTTTCACACTCACCATCGGTTGCGATTGCACTATTGAGGGAGTTCGAGGCTCCTGTAAGACAATAAATCTCCATTAGAGCACACCAACCCAACCTGTTGAGATCTCCACACCACTGGACTGTGAAGCGTCTTGTAGGATCGCAACAATCTGCTCCTTATGGCCAATGAGTGCTCTTAATGGCACTAATTTGCGAAACCAAATAGAAAAGAATGGTTTTTGGAAGAAATTAAGGTAGAGGAGATCCCCTCTGAATGGAACATTGAGAGAAAAGTAACCAGAGTAACTATAGAAGAAACATTGTTCTTATCCTAACAGTTTGTATTTTATAGAATAGAATCCCTCCAGTGCTGAAAGTGGCCATTCAGCTCATCAAGTCTGCACGACAACACTCAGGCCCTATCCCCATAACCCCACGTATTTACCCAGCTAGTCCTCCCGACACTAAGGGGCAATTTAGCATAGCCCATCAACCTAACCCACACATCTTTGGAGTGTGGGAGGAAACCCCATGCAGACACTGGGAAAATGTATGAGCTCCACCTAGACAGTGACCTGAGGCCGGAATTTAACTCTGGCACTGTGAGGCAGCGGAGCTAACCACTGTGCTGCCCAATTTTGACATGGAATGCCAGGCTATGTAAAGTGAAGAAGTGTTCCATTCCCCAGTTCTCACCTCCCTGAATATATTTCCAGAAATAGGCATCCAGTCAAAGCAAAGCTCAAGTACAAGAGAAGTTCACAGCATTGTTCTGAAAGACAATGATAAAGTCCCTTCATAATGCTTGCAAGGCAGGACATTGCATTTGTAGACAACACCATGCTCCACACATGGGAGGTGTGTGCGCGCACGCGACCAAGGTTCTGATGGGCAAGTTTCTCCCGGGCAGAGCAGAGAGAAAGATTCCAAGGGTGAATCACACCCAGGCCATCTCTCACATAGTTGTGAATGATATGGAAGGCAGTCCTTTACTGACGGGGGCTGCACAGCAGAAGTGGGAGGGAGAAAATTAAGAGTTCAAACCCTCGGTGGGCGGAGAAATTGGATGCTGCATGTTCATGTAGGTCGAGGCATGCATCTGGCAATTTGTGTCAGGTTGTAAGTTACTCTAACTGCAGCCACTCCAGATAAAGATGATGTGTAAATTCCTCGAATGATTTTACAGTTATTGCCCACATACTATATTTACACCTGACATTGAATAATGATGCAAGAATTATGAATAATAGGTTGATATTATACAGTTACAATTTAACTATTGGTTTCAGGAGTTGAGCTCATGGTCATTCCCCAAGTAAAACCCTAACTTGCTTCAGAGAAATATTTGAATGTTGACTCTCCCATCATTAGAAGCTAACATAATTAAGATAAGTACGCAATAAAACTTGCAATGGAGATCCCTGGCCAGTTAAAATGAGTATATCTTTATAGCCGAATGAAGAGGAAGTGACTGCACTTAAGTAATTTCCCTCCACTTGAACTGCTGCACTCAGTTGCGACAGAAGGCTTCATTAACATTCAGTAGCTTCAGGGGAAAGGCCGCAGATATCTATAGCAACAGTCCTATGGGAAGGTGGTTCCCAAACGGCACCCATTTCAGATGTGGTAGGCTGTGTCGGGGGATGGGATAAGAGAGAGAGAGAGAGAGGGGGGATTGACAGAATGGGTCCATCTGCAGCATTGCCAACCCTGTTGAGTGCATTCAGACTTGTTGAATCTCATTTGCTGGAAACAGTCTAACAAAGCCTTTTCAGTTGGTTGTGTTTATCATGACTATCACTACTAACACTGTTGCACTCGGTGTTCATAATGCAGCAATGTCAACAGATCCTTCACAAACAAACAAAGGCTGCTCCCCTCCCACCCCCCAATGCTTCAGCTGGCTAGGGCAATGACAGGTGAGCTGTACACACCACAAATGGCCCTAGGCCTGATCCCGTGTCTACGCTGATCCCAGAGGGGGAACTGGCAGGGAAAAAGGCTGCTTACTAATTGCTATCCAGTGAATCCTCCTCGAAAGAGTACAAGCCATCCTGTCGAGTCAGAAAATGACCTAGATTCAAGTATGGTGTTTCCTGTGGTCAAAATGTGTGGCAATACTCATTTGTCTAGACACACTATTTAAACTGCCCCCGCTCCCCCCCACCGATTTAAACTGCCCCCGCTCCCCCCCCCCAGCTAGGCCAGCAGCCAACCCAAGTGGAATAGACTACACACAGTCCCATATTACATCACACTAAAGTGACTAATTCCAGTTTCGTTTACCTGCTTCTTTGTCTGTACAGTTCTTGGTGGTGACTGGACAAGGGATGGAAATTGTGGCAGCGGTGGGGAATGCATCAAGAGCGGGGAGGGAACGTCTGCCAAATGAGCTGCGAGGAAAGACAGCACCAAAGAATCAAAAGTCAATTTCCCGTTGAAACAGTGTGCATGAATTCTCACTCCCTTCTCGCTGACTTACAAGTAAAGATGGTGCACAGTAGGTATGTTTCAGCAGATGTGCTCTCGCAGGAGAGCTACTGCAGGACCTTGCAACCAGACATTTTTACAACAGAATAAGCCCACTTTTCATACACTAAATCCAAACGGTGATAGCATATCCACCCATTCGAACAAAGCTCTCACTTTCTGCTCGTATTTACAGCATTTTCTGTTCATGATTGAAGAAAACGCTTTATGGCTTAGGGGAGTCATACACCCCAGGAGGCATTCAGCCCATCGTGCCTGTGCTGACTCTTGGAAAGAGCTATCGAGTTAGTTCCACTTCTCCCACATCGCCCTGAATGTTTTTCCTTTTCCGATATGTATCCAATTCCACTTTGAAATTTGCTCAATGGATTCATATCGGAAAATATGAAAGATGCCCACACTCCAGACCTCCTCCCAAGTATTTCCACACATTTGTCATGCACAATTGGCAGAGTGATGGCAAGACCCCTTACCTGTGGAATAGGGGTCAGGTTTCGGCTGTCGTGGCGAATGGTGGTGCTGGATGACTTGCTGGGGTTTCGCCTGCTGGGGAGGTTGGTGCTGCGGTGGCGGTGGCTGCGGCTGTTGAATGTGGGGTGGAAACTGCATAGGTTGCATGTGGAGCGGCCTGGGCTGATGCTGCTGCTGCACCACCTGCTGCTGGGGTAGAGGCTGAGGTTGGGGATGCGGCGGAGGCTGGGCGTGAGGCAGAGGCTGGGGTTGCGCGTGGGGTGGTGGGGGCTGGCTGTGGACCGGCTGGGGTTGGGACGAGGTCTGGACTGTTGAGAGAAGCGGGGTTTGATTCTGGGACTTCTGCAGCTGCTGCAGGTACAGGTGCATTTGATCCGGGTGCAAGGGAATCGAGAGACGAGGTGGCGGTTCCTCTTCTTCCAGCATTGCTGGCGGCTGCGTCATCTGTGGCGGCTGTAGTATAGATTGCGGGACCATGGGCGGGGACTGTGCAAGAGGCCGCTGCTGTTTGGGAGGTAGTGGTGCAGCTTTACCGCTGGGTCTGGATGGCTGTTGAGGCAGACTGCTGTGCAAAGCTGTAAGGCAAAATACCACAAAAGGAGAGACTGTTATAACATTTTTTCTTTTCAAAAACAAGTTCAGTATACAGTAGAATTTCACAACGGGGCAGAATCAAAAATGATGCCGGGTGCTTTCCATTTTCTACCTTAAAGTAAAGAGTACTTCATCCTTCACACAACACTGTGGCAAAAATTGCAATTCTCCCAGAACTGTCCATAGCATACTGCTCCACCATGTCCATTAATATTTTTATGCTAATCAAATAGGAATTTGAAAAATAATAGTTTAACATTCAAGTGGGAGGCGATGGCCTGGTGGTATTATCACTATTAATCCAGAAACTCAGCTAATGTTCGGGGGACCCGGGTCCGAATCCCACCACGGCAGAGGGTGGAATTTGAATTCAATAAAAAATATCTGGAATTAAGAATCTACTGATGACCATAAAACCATTGTCGGAAAAACCCACCTGGTTCACTAATGTTCCTGGTCTGGCCTACATGCGACTCCAAAGCCACAGCAATGTGGTTGACGGTCAACTGCCCTCTGAAATGGCCGACTAGGCCACTCAGTTCAAGGGCAACTAGGGATGGGCAATAAATGCTGGCCCATGAATGAATTTTTAAAAAATGCACACCATCTAAATTCACTTAAAGATCCTCATGTCACTTCACCCTTGCTGTTTATTAAATGATGCCAGTGTCTTCACTGCTCTATCTGGGGAATTTTACCAGTTGACTGCCAAGAATAATTTCCTACCATCAATTTAGCCATGGCTAGCTTGAATCCATATCCCATTATCCAATTCTTGAAATTGCCTTCAGAAAGCCACCTTTCTAAGCTGAAGAGCTCATGTTCCTTCATAATTCAGCCCTTTGTCATCAGGGAACTTGTTTCCCCCCCCCACTCACCCCAGAATTGCCTCCACCATCTCCCTCTATCCCCAACCCCATCTCAATCTCTTTAAAGGAACTCAGCTTTAGCAACTAGCTTTCTTTTCACATTTCCTCAAAAGACTCCGACCTGCACAGGTTAATGGGATTGAGAAAAAGCAGCACAAGTGTGTAGGGAAAGCAAGGATAAGTCGCCCATGTATGCAAAGTCAGCAAGGTAGATGCCAATGCATTGGTCAATGCGTGTAAATACACGCACACAAAATCATTCATTTAGCATACATTATAGTGAAAATAACAAAAGGAAAAGAAAAGCACACTTAACCCAGCACACTTGCGGGTGCTTTGCCAGGTTGCCAGTGGAGATAGTACATTTCCGCCCACCCAGCAGGAGGGCTCACTGAATGCTAGTGGAAGGAAGAATAACGACAAAGCAGCTTCACAAATCCTCTCAAAGCTCGAGGCTGCACTTTCCTGGAAGGCTAGAAACAAAACTGCCAGTGTGCACAAACCTGGAGGAGACACCACCGAATGCTGGGTGAGGTGAGGGGGCGAGTGTTGCTCAGGCAGGGGCGGTAAATGTGTCTGCAGCTCACTCTGGTGAGGAAGGTGCATTATAGGCTGTCCAAAGTGTGGCATGGCGTCATAGGCATTGGTCAATATCTGCGGCTCAATGATCGGAAGCGAAGTAGGTACAAACTGTGGAGGCGACTGCTTCATTGGCTGCGGCTGCTGATGGTGGTGGTGGTGCTATGGCAAGAGGGAAGAAATTCTTCATTAGACAGTGTTGAATAATGAGTCGATGCTATCACGTTATTGGTTTAATTTTAACAAGATCACAGACACTCTAGTGCTCCCTTTCAAGATGCCCTGTGTTTTTCTAGTCTTAGTTTAATTAGTGTCAAACTCTAGTATTTTCTCTTTAGCCCTGCCGATCACCTCATCCAATATCTAATTGCCACCAATTTGCTCCCGGGTTTCATATGGTGCCATTTTGGAACAAGCTGCTGGCATAGTTAAATAACCCAGACATGATAACTCCATTCCATACGGCCCTTCCTTTCGCCAAAGCAGAAAGCACCAGGTCTCCCACTTGCTCAGTGAATGGGAATCAATTCCCGAGGGCTGCAAGATTAAATAAACCATCACCTCCCAATTTCTCTGCTGTAGCAAACTGGCCGCTGCATTGTACAGTTGCACCACTCCAAAGAGTTGGATTTGTAACTTCAAATAGCATGCACCGTGTGCTTACACTTTGAAACACTGGCCTTGGGAGGGGTAGTTACAGTAAGACTCAACACCAGGTTAAAGTCCAACAGGTGTAATTGGTAGCACCAGCTTTCGGAGCGCTGCCCTTTCATCAGGTGAGTCACTAACCTGATGAAGGGGCAGCGCTCCGAAAGCTCGTGCTACCAAATAAATCTGTTGGACTTTAACCTGGTGTTGAGAGACTTCTTACTGTGCCTATCGCAGTCCAACGCCGGCATCTCCACATCTTGGGAGGGGTGCTATATTGGATGAGCACAATCTAAAATTTGCTTTTATAAGATAACTAAACTGAAGGGGCCACCACAACTGTCCCACTCCAGCCCCATGGGTTTTCTCCGAGGTGATGGGAAAATTAAAACTTGCTGGGATGAGGATTTTAATTTGACATCCTTCAGGGAAGGGGGGGAAATTAGGGCAGGACAGGGCGAATTCATGTTGGCTCTGCAAATCGTGTCAGGCTAAAAGCCACTTCAATGAGCAAATCACTGATTTCCACATGTGCTGAATGATCTGTTTTACTGTGCTCTAAGCACACCACAACCACCCCGTCCCTGCTCCGCCACTCTTCCAAGAGCAAGGATCTTGCACAACCAACAGCAGCAACACTAAAGTAAACTTTTCAGTCTTATGACAGTACAACGTCTCCACCTTTGGCAAAACTTCCTTTGGTGGTGCAGCTGGCTGAACGCGACCCTAGCTTCAGGAGTCCACAGTACAATAATTGAATAAAATGCAACCAACAGGCAACCAAGCATAGCGGAGACATAGTTTAGAAATGTTACCCTTTAACTTTGTATAAAATAGCATCTGAGAAGAGTGTTTCATGGTGTGAATGGAGTGTTTCATGGTGTGCACATGGAGCACACCAGGATGGTAGGGAGAGGGATAGCTTGATCTTGGTTTCAGATGAAGGTCGGCACAACATCGTGGGCCGAAGGGCCTGTTCTGTGCTGTACTGTTCTATGTTCTATGAATAGGTTTCACCAGCGTGCTGCACGTAGGCATAAGAATAAGGTTTGCATTCCCCGCATATTGAAAATTTAGGGGTGACCTGATCAAGGTGTTTAGTGTTAAAAAAGATTTGACTTGAGTAAATACAAACTGTTTCCTCCCCCTGGGGAGACTGCCAAGGAGTGGACGCAGTCTTAAAATTAGAGCCAGGCTGTTTAGAAGGGAATTCAGGGGTACGCGTGCCCCATAAAAGGTCGCAAAAATCTGGAACCCCTTCCCCCCAAATACTGTGGATGCTAGAGGGTCAACAAATTCTTGCTAGGGAAATGAAGTTGAGGTACAGATCAACCATAATCCAAACAGCCGAAGCAGGCTCATGGAATAAAGGACCTAACTCCGTCATTCCTAGGGATATGGATGTTACAAAATTTACAGATTTTTGATGATTTACCAGCAGTGCTGATAAACACGAGGGGAAGGAGAAGTTGGCAGGTCTTTAACTTGTTCATTTAAACCAACACTTGGAAAAGCTGACACTCACTAAATTTTACCTTTCAAACATGGCACAATTATTTATGAAAATGCTTTCTGACATTCTACATTTTTCAAACTAATGTCCAAAGATGTGCAGGTTAAGAATGGCCTCTTCTGTTCTGCATGGGGCAGCACAGTGGTTAACACTGCTGCCTCACAGCGCCAGGGACCTGGGTTCGATTCCCAGCTTGGATCACTGCCTGTGTGGAGTTTGCACATTCTCCTTGTGTCTGCGTGGGTTTCCTCTGGGTGCTCCAGTTTCCTCCCACAGTCCAAAGACGCGCTGGTTAGGTGGATTGGCCATGTTAAATTCTCCCTCAGTGTACCCGAACAGGCGCCAGAGTGTGGCGACTAGGGGATTTTCACAGTAACTTCATTGCAGTGCTAATGTAAGCTTACTTGTGACTAATAAATAACCTTTAAAACTTTTAACTTTAGGGATTCTACGTAACACCAAGCAATCGAGAAGCAAAGAAAAGCATTTTTCCAGCATTTTACTGAGCTCTCTCATTTTAAATTCCTCTGAAAAGGCTACATGGAATATCTTTCTTAACGAACACTATATTACAATTCATCTTCCTTCCAAATGGAAAACAAACATTTACAGTCCCTTTTCTTCTTTGCTCTGCCCATCAGCATTATTCTTTCTGCACAAAACCTCTGACCAAAGCTGCAGCAAACAACCGACTCGCAAATGGTTTGATGGCGTCACTCGAGAGGTGAAAAGGAAGTGACCGACCAGAGAAGACCCAGGCATCAGATTTCCCTGCCGCAAAATTAGCCCAGCTCGGCGGATTCTGAGCTGATGAATAGCCTGCGGGGGACAATGTGTGGGGGAAAGGGAAAGGCAATCCTGCACCTCCGAGACGCATCATATTCTACAAGTGTGCAGCCCATCGGCAATCTCTCCCACCCCCGCCAAAAGTAATATCTCGAGGTTAAAGAGACAGTGATGGGGCCTTACTCTAGAGTCTTATGCGGAAAGGGAAAGCTGCAAGATCAAGCTCACAATTACCGATGATCCCGTTCTCAGGTCAATTCTCAGGGGAACCACAAAATGGGCCAATTTTTAAACACATCAGAAGAGCTGATTCCCTTGGCCAATAGCGGTGGAAACATTTAAGGTCAGGTGTGGGGAGGGAGAAGCAACAGAAAATGCAGTCAGAGCAATAACAGCACAGTGTCTGGTAAATTTACTTATCTTACGCAGGTTTTCAAAGTAGCAAGTGAAGAAGAAATGCTAAACCGCACCCCCCCCCCCGACCCACAAGTAAACAAAGAGCAGCAGTCTCAGCCCATTGGTTATTCCTACCTTCTTCTGCTCCCGTCCAGAGCGACTCTTGTGGCTGCCATGTTTGGCTTTAGGTGGCATCTCTGCAGAAGAGAGTTGAAATTGAGATGTGCTGGCTGACGGACAACCACATCTAATCCATACTGTACACAAAAGAGCTCCAGCTGACATTTTTTTCCTCTTTAAACAGCTCCAACAGAGGACCTGCTCACAGCAGATTATAGCAAGAGTTGTGTTCACATCCCAAAAAAATGCATAGCAGCCTTTGTTGTAGAGTAGGAATTTAATTTTTGCTTTTAAATAGGGCTAGATTTCCACCAAACTCCCCCCCCCCCCCACTTCTTCGAATTGTCACCCGATTTCATCCACCTGTAGCCGACAAGGTAGGCACATGTTATGTCATCAACTGGCGTGGTTTGCCTAGTTGGAGATCTCCCCTCTGGATTGTCCCTCCTTCCTTTAGGAATCTGAATTCTACATCAATAATGTAACAAACATCCCCAGACCTCCATCAGCACCATACTTGGTTCCACTTTTCTTATGAAATTAATGAGCATCTCAGAAATACCTACAATAGAAACCTCTTCACCAGGGCACCTCGGTTTGCAAAGTCTTATTGACTCTATAGAGGGACATGGACCAAACATGGGCAATTGGGACTAGCTGGGAGGGCACCATGGTCGGCAAGGACCAGTTGGGCCGCAGGGCCTGTTTCTGTGTTGTATTGCTCTATGACTAACTATATTCTATTAAGATATGCACTGGCTGCACATTAATCTATCCCTTCTGTGCTCAATAATTAAAGCACGCTAGTTCAAGATTTATGTTCCAGGAGTTCGTTCTTGCACTTTGGGTGCAGTCCTCTGCTCTGCCCCAATAAAGTTTGCCTCCTTTTCCGAATATAAAGGGATACAGGCATCACATCTTTAGGTCTTATTGTAATTAGCTGCAAATTTTCTCTACTAACAAGGAGGTAGTGACAAGTTCCTTTGCTTCAATGTCTCCCCGTGGTGGGACAGCTGTGGTTAAATAATCATTGTGTGTAATTGCGAATGCAAACCGTGCCCTGCAATCCTGTGAGCTGATTGCCCCATCTCTCACAGGGTTTGCGAACTGAGTTTCACACCCGCTAAACCTGGTCAAGCTGTGTCTTCCAAATTCAACAGCAGGCAGTTATGTAACAGCAACTCAGCTGTGCAAACAATATTTTGTCTGCTCATGAAAAACAATGAGCAGCGAGAGTCACTGAATCTGGTTAACTACATGCATGAGACTGTTTTTGTCCATTGTGCTACCAGCTGTTGATCCAAGGATGAGCAAATCACAGGATCTTGGTTTCCCCCAATGTAACGCAAGGGGAATGGCTGTCTTTGAGCAGTTCATTTTAATTAGCATTCTCATTAACAGGATACATGTAGCACTGTCCTGTGGATTAATAGAATCACAATCAAATCCAGTAAGGATTGCTTGTGGCATAGATAATAAGGTGATTTTTGAACGCAGGTTCAACACAACATTATAAACAAGAGTCAAGTCCTCAGGGGTTGAAGAAACACTTAAATGCTTACACCTCCTTGCACACAGACAGCATCATGGTATATGTGGGCTTAGTCTTATGTGCTTTGTTTTTTCCTCCCCCAGAGAGCACGTCTACCACATAAATCTAGGTGGAGCACCTAATTGTATTATCTCGCAGAAAGAGTCTAGTTAAATGATTCAAATACTTCCTTCAAAGTAATTTACGGCACATTTGAACGCAAGTGTTTTACACATGTTGAAAATTTACCAACAAAACAATTTTCTACCCTTAACTGTTATAAAAATATTTGTGGCCCAAAACAAAGCTGGCTTGCAATGGAGTAGAAAGCAGTACACATGGAAGGCGGGCTGGTTAGGTACATTGTCCATGCTAAATTCTCCCTCAGTGTACCTGAACAGGCGCTGGAGTGTGGCAACTAGGGAATTTTCACAGTAACTTCATTGCAGTGTTAATGTAAGCCTATTTGTGACACAAATAAACTTTAAACTTAAAACTTAAAGGAAGCAACATTAAATTATGTTCGAGGAAGTCCCCTATCTACCCTGGCTGCAAGTGGAGTGCCCTCCAGTCACAACAGAGTTTCCAACCGGCTCCTCTCTCCATCCCTAGTTCAACTTTGTTAGTAGCTTACCCCGCAAAGTGCTTGCCACAAGTGCCTTTGACCACAATCTTCTGCAGGCTGGAAACTACAAAATTTAAAACAGGAATCATATATTCCAGAAGAGAAAATGCTTTGACAAAGGGTCATCTGGACTCGAAACGTCAGCTCCTTTCTCTCCTTACAGATGCCGCCGAACCTGCTGAGATTTTCCAGCATTCTCTCTTTTGGTTTCAGATTCCAACATCTGCAGTAATTTGCTTTTATCATGCGTACCAATCATGCACGGATGGCCCAAGAGATAAATGTATAACGCCCCAGTTGCTAAATGCCATACATGGACAAACATTCTGAAGTTTAGAGGTCGATTACAAAAACCTGTACTTATATAGCACACATCTCACTTGTCTAAATAGGTAAAACTATTTGACAAAGCTGGAGCCATTGGCAAAATAAGTAACACTGAAGTTGTGCTTTTAATTAGGTTAAATATTTCCTGCAAATTGCTTTGCGAGATGGATTTTTTAAAAATATTGGACAGGCTGCAGGACATCTTTTTTAAGTTGTATGAATAAACCTGACAGGTACTTAATTACAAGATCCACTGTTTTCTCTCAGTTGCATTTTACCTTCATGGGTACCTTCAACTGCTCAGATATTGTTCCTTCAATATAGCACCAAATGTAGTATAAATGGCACACATTACCCACCCCCCAACTCCCATCTTTAACAAGGAACTACAAAGCAATGAAGTTTCATCAAGCAACTATCGAACCAGTAGTTGATTTTATTCTAGTTACCCGCATGCATTGTGTCACCATGACTAGTAATTTTCTGTGAATGCTAACATGAATCAGTGCAATAAGTGCTGCACAGCTACCTAAAGAGCTTAGTTGTTGCATGCAAGGCACCAAATTAGACAGAGAGAGAGAAGGGGGGTGGAGGAGTGTGTCTCCGGATTTGTGTCTCCCCTCAGCGGAGACAATGGCTGACAGCTTACAATTCGCCTCAACATTACTGGGTTAGTGGCAGAGAGAGAAGTCAAGGTTCTCCACTTCGGTTCCATCTTCCGTAAAGTGCATCTGTGCAAACGTTCAGGGAAGATGCCAGAATCAGGCAGTCATTAATTCAAAGTAGAGATCAAACATTAAGAACGGCCACTGGGATGAATAGATACCACACCTTTGGGACAATACACGAGATCCAGCAACTTCAGAGGAACAAAAAAAAAATCTGAACACATGAAACATTACCTTCATTATCGCCAATTTAGCTTAGAATTCAAATTGGACTGCTTATCAAATTGTTTTTATATTTGTTTGTTGGCAGCTAGTGTGATGTACAGGACTCAGGCAAAAAGTATTTTTTCCTAAAATGGGGCATACTTCAACATCAGACCGAGAAACCCAGTCAAGCTTGCTACGATGTTGCTTACTGCTACGCACAAGCGTAGGTCGGGAGTGATAACAGCAGATAGCCCAATATAAAAGCAGCTTGAGCTGCTCAACACCGGAGCCATTCCAACATCACCAAAGATGTCCAAGGAGTGTGTGCCCGTAGCAAACTTCAGCAGGTTAAGCCTTTGTTTTGTCAGTTGCAGTCAGAGAAGCAAGCCGGCCAAAGGTGTGCCCTTATTTACATTCAACTCTTTCACCAGTAGATAAATTATTTCACAATTCCCCAAAGAGCCTCCTTGATATACATTTGATGGGGTGCCACACACTCCATGTGCCAAAATGTAAGAGGATTTATTTTGAGTAGTTAAAGCAGAATTAATTAGGCCAGGCTGCTTTAAAACAGATCCCTTCAGGTTCATAATTTATCTTGCTCGTTTGTGCCTGATCACTTCATGTAAAAGCTGAAGACTCCATGTCGTTAATTCACTGACTTAACTGTTCCAAAAAGCAAATAGATTTTCCCTGCATTCCAAGGGTTTTTGTGCTTTTTAAGGTTTTCCTTTTATCTGCTCCGGCTTTTATACAAACTGCTCTATTAACTAACTTGGCAAATTATACACCAGGTATTGGTGATAGTGTAGGGAAGTTCCTAAACATTGTTTCTTGCAGCTGTTGGTCAGGTTAAAAGAATGGGTGGGCAAAATGAAACAATTGGAGAGACAGTCAATCATTTCAGGCTACAATTATGTTTCTCTCGCCCTCTTAAAGCTGAGGTTTCTGCTTCCCAGCATCTTGGCAGATGATGGTTATGATCACATTTTATTGGGTTCGAGATGAGTGCGTGTGAAGAGGCAGTAATTTTCCTCATTTAACAAATTGCTCAGATGAGTAGCCAAACTGCGGCCACACATTTACACTGCAGCTAACTGGTAGTTACTGAGGATTGACCTATCATTTAACCAACATCTCTCTCGGAGAAATGTTCGACTTTTCAACAACTCTGAAAGCTGTGGCACAATCATGCCATCACTGAGGGAAAACATGTTCCAATATCTCCAGTGGATGAAACTAAAAATCAAAACTAATCTGCACACCAGAGGCCAAGATATGGGAGGAAACACAAATGAAAATCAATGCAGGAGATTAATATGGCAAAGGTAAGTTCTCTAGAAACAATGATGCAAGTTTTCATATTTAACATGTTAGGTGACAACATACAGAACTGTTTGAAGACTTCTACACTTTTTGTTTTATGAGGGAATTATCACACTTGAGAGCCCTCTATAATCAGATAATTAATTTCCAAGACACTAAAATGAACCAAATGATTTCAGCATTTTGCTGACTATTCAAACAGAACCACAGAAATCCACACCGTCATCTCAGCAATGAATCATCTTTTGCGTTTCCTTGCTAACATTAAAAGGAACCGTATTAGCTCCTCTGCTAGTCCCTGGTCCGGGAATTTCACAGGGCCTTCAGGGAGTCACCAGAAATGCAGCACGGCGCAAAACAGCATCATTCGCATAAAGGGAGCAGGCAGGCACCTCCACCAAATGTAACGTTCACAATGTTAGCGCCTGGTGATTGGTAGAAATATCGGCAGCAGCTGATGTGGCTGGAGAGGTGAACGGTTTTCAAATATTCTGCCAAAAGTCTCAATTTTCACTGAGGATTTGACATTGGGACCCCATTTCTTAATTTTTGAGTGTGCCTGCGTCACTGATCTACTTTCCCTTGGCCACAAAAATCTTGGAATTTTAAGCAAGTTGAATTATCGAACATTATTATTATCATTTTGTCTTTATAGTTTGCATCTTTCTTTTCCCAAAGGCACTGAGCTATGGATGCAATTAATATGATGTGGAGATGCCGACGTTGGACTGGGGTAAGCACAGTAAGAAGTCTCACAACACCAGGTTAAAGTCCAACAGGTTTATTTGGTAGCACAAGCTTTCGGAGTCTCGCTCCTTCAGGTGAGGAGCGGAGTCTCGCTCCTCACCTGAAGAAGGAACGAGACTCCGAAAGCTTGTGCTACCAAATAAACCTGTTGGACTTTAACCTGGTGTTGTGAGACTTCTTACTGTGAAATTAATATGGCAGCCCTCTAATCTGGGCCAAGCTAGACTTTCGACCCAGCCATGCAGCATGGCATCAGAAGACATCTGCTGCAAATTAGAACCAGGAGTGGAATCAGGGACTACTTGATGCTCCAAATTGGCATCAACGACTTGGGGTGGGGAAGAGTATGGGGATGGGAGGAAAGTGAAAACAAATGGGGCGAGAAAGGGAAGAGAATGAAATGGAGGGAACAGGGAATGATGAGAGAACAAGAGAATGAAGGGTAAGGGAATGAGGCAGAGGGGGAAATGACCAGGAAAAATCAGCTGGCCCAACCGTTGTACAGTCAAGGAGAGGCACACCCTGCCTTCAGAGACAGCAGAAGGTAGCCCTTACAGTTAAAGTACTTTTTTTTAAAATGGCTATTTCAGCATTGTAGCAAAGACAGAGTGAGAGAGAGAGAGAGAGAGAGAGAGAAAGAGAGAGAGAGAGAGAGAGAGAGAAATACACAAGGATATAAAAAAGATGGTTCAGAAATGCAATGTTCTGTCATTACCTCAATGCCAACAAGATAAAGTCTTGATCACCAAATGAACTTAACTTCAATTTACAATGGGTTTAATAAAAACTTCATATTAGGTCTTTCACAACCACAGAACATCCAAAAGTATTTCACAACCAACTTTTGTAGTGTTGGCACTACTACAATGTAGGAAAATGGCAGCCAATTTGCACACAGCAAGGTCTCACGAACAGCAATGTGATAATGACCAGATAACCGTGATGTTGGTTGAAGCAGTAATGTTGGCCAAGACACAACGGATAGATCCTTGCCCCTCTTGCAAGTCATGCCATGGGGTCTTTAACATCCACCTGAAGAGTGCAGACTGATTTGGGTTTAATATCTTGTCTGAAAGACTGCACCTCCGACAACATAAACATCCTTGCCATACTGCACTGGAGCGCCAGCTTAGACTTTTGTGCTCAAATCTCTAGAGTGGGACTTGAACCCACAATCTTCTGACTCGGAGGTGCATGTGCTACCTACTGAGTCACCGTTAACATCAGAGAGTTTTTTTCATGCAGTTTACACCAAGTCAGCCACTGCATCCTATTGGCAACACTGTTAAATGGAGTTTAAATTAGCCTGGGATAGTTTGACTAGACGGTTTATATTGCCTTTACCCCAGTTTTTCTTGTTTTTCCTTTCAACGTTATTTAAAAAGAGCTGACGACTTATGCTGGCTTCATCTGTTATATTAACAGCTGAGCTTTAGAATTGAGCAACCCCATGTGTTCAGCATTTAACCTAGGTTGACACATTTGTACAGTACCAAGGGAGTGCAGCAGTGCTAATGTGCCAGCTTTCAGATGAGCCATTAAATCAACGTCTAATAGACATAGGTATTAAAGGTCCCTGGTCCTTTTCAAAGGCAGGTTCTTAATGTCTTGGCTAATATTGCTCCCAACCAACACCACCAGAACGATTACTTGGTCATTCATCTCAATGCTATTTGTGTCACTGAGCTTCCTACCATGTTTGCTTAACACATGAACCTTTTGTTTTTTCTTCATCCTTTCATGGGATGTTGGTGTCACTGACAAGACCAGCATTGTTCTCCATCCCTAATGGTCCTTCTTTGGCTGAGTGGCTCGATAGGCCATTTCAAAGGGCAGTTAAGAGTCAACCACAGTGTTGTGGACCCAGAGTCACATGTAGGCCAAGCCAGGTTAAGGATGGCAGATTTCCTTCCCTAAAGGGCATTCGTGAACCAAATGGATTTTCAAAATATGACAATTGACAATGGCTTCACGGTCAGATTTATTAATTGAATTTAAATTTCACCAGTTGCCATGTTGGGATTTGAACCAGTGTCCCCAGAGGTTTAGCCTGGGTCGCTGGATTACCAGTCCAATGACATTATCACTGGATAAGGTGCTACCAAAGTGCAATTAATTTCAACTCAAATCCAACTTGCTATTCTGTTTTGGGGTAATAGTTTGAGTAACTATCATGTTGCGTCTGAACACAGGTTGGATTTCTTGGGGATAGGGGGTGGTAGTGTGTTACTACAGTTCCCTCAATGGGGCAGAATCAAAAATGATGCCGGGTCTGAAGTGCTTTCCATTTTCTACCTCAAAGTAAAGAGTACTTCATCCTTCATACACCACTGTGGCAAAAGTTGCAATTCTCCCAGAATTGTCCATGGCGTATTGCTCCACCGTGTTCATTAATATTTTTATGCTGATCAAATAGGAATTTGAAAAATAATAGTTTAACATTCAAGAGGGAGGCGATGGCCTAGTAGTATTATCACTATTAATCCAGAAACTCAGCTAACGTTTTGGGGACCTGGATTCGAATCTCGCCATGGCAGATGGTGGAATTTGAATTTAACAACAAAAATCTGGAATTAAGAATCTACTGATGACCATGAAACCATTGTCGATTGTCGTAAAAACCCATCTAGTTCACTAATGTCCTTTAGGGAAGGAAATTTGCCAACCTTACCTGGTTTGGCCTACATGTGACTCCAGAGCCACAGTAATGTGGTTGACTCTCAACTGTCCTCCAAGGGTAACTAGGGATGGACAATAAATGCTAGTTACGAGCGATGCCCATGTTCCGTGAACGAATAAAAAAAGATGCATATAAGCATTTCTTGCTTGCAATATTTCATTCAGGCACAACATACTAACATTCCAAAAATTTAAGATTTATATTTGACAATTCCAAAATCAAAATTGGTGGCATAGTGGACAGTGAAGGTTATCTCGGATTGCAACAGAATCTTGATCAATTGGCTAGTGGGCTGATGAATGGCAGATGGAGTTTAATTTAGATAAATGTGAGGTAATGCATTTTGGTAGATCGAACCAGGACAGGACTTATTCAGTTAATGGTAGGGCATTGGGGAGAGTTATAGAACAAAGATCATGGGGTACAGGTTCGTAGCTCCTTGAAAGTGGAGTCACAGGTGAACAGGATGGTGAAGACGACATTTGGCATGCTTGGTTTCATTGGTCAGAATATTGAATACAGGAGTTGGAATGTCTTGTTGAAGCTGTACAAGACATTGGTAAGGCCACACTTGGAATACTGTGTGCAATTCTGGTCATCCTATTATAGAAAGGATATTATTAAACTAGAAAGAGTGCAGAAAAGATTAGGATGTTACCGGGACTTGATGGTTTGAGTTAAGGAGAGGCTGGATAGACTGGGACTTTTTTTCCCTCGAGCGTAGGAGGCTGAGGGGTGATCTTATAGAGGTCTATAAAATAATGAGAGGCATAGATCTGGTAGATAGTCACCATCTTTTCTCAAAGGTAGGGGTATCTAAAACTAGAGGACATAGGCTTAAGGTGAGAAGGGAGAGATACAAAAAGGGTCCAGAGGGGCAATTTTTTCCAGAGGGTGGCGAGTGTCTGGAATGAGCTGCCAGAGGTAGTAGTAGAGGTGGGTACAGTTCTGACTTTACAACAGCATTTAGACTTTTATAATGGTAAGATGGGTATAGAGGGATATGGGCAAAACTTGGGCAATTGTGACTAGCTTAATGGTAAAAAGTGGGCAGCATGGACAAGTTGAGTCAAAGGGCCTGTTTGCATGTTGCAAACCTCTGACTAAGAGTTATCTGTATCTTTCCAGCCAAATTTGTAGAAAGTTTCCACCGAATTACTGGAACGTTTACCAGCAGCATTTTCCAGCAGCATTTTCCAGCATTAGCAATCTTGTCCCAATGTCACATTCCTACCAGTACATTTTCTTTATAATATAATACACATTTTTGTAGCGCTATACCTGATGTGTTAGATGGAAAGTGCTTGAAATCAGAGTTTAAATTATCACTTCAGATAACAAATAATGGAGCATTAATTCTAGCCAGGGGGATATATATATTGAATCCAAAAAGAGCATGAGGAAGTTCTCCACATTCGAAGTGATCACAACTTGGCTTGGACTGCTTGGTAGGGATGAAGATACTAGACAGTAGCAAACAGATGGACACGGAGGTGGGGACAGAGAAGGGTCTTGGGAGCCAACTATGCTCATTTTTGTCTTGCATTTTGATCTTTATTCACAATGCAATTGGACCTGCTGTGCATTTTCAATAGAACTTTCAAATAAAATGCAGTGGGAGATAGAATATGCGATGGAGCTTCTCATCTTATTACTTTTGATAAGAGACTCAGTTTCAAATTACCTGCGTTTTGGATGCATCAACAACTTACCTGTCTAGCTGGTCACCTACCCCATGAGGTACATCACATTGCTTAAAGGTTTGTCATACATTTTCGATTCAAGGCCCTAAACAGACCCGGACAGTATATAACTCAACCCAGCAAGCAAGCACATTCTTGTTTGTAAACGTGTTTTATTTGAGAACTGATGAAAAGTAGAAAACTATACAAAGTAAAAAAAATACATATATAATTTAACCCGAAATATAGAAAGTCAACATGCATCGGATACATATTAAACTAGAAAAGTAGAAAGAGTAAAAAATATATTTTTATATATACTACAAAAGCTGCATTTCTGGTAAAAACCAATATCTAGTTAATAAACGTGTTTAGCCACAATCTCCCTTATATCCAAGGCAATCAGAGTGTCCGTGAAAGAACTTCGGCGTCTGTGAATGCCTACGACTAGGGGTTGCACGGTTAGGAAAACTCCGAGAATGCCTCCACTTAAAATATTTGTTCTGGTGCTCAATGAAATTAAGTTTAATTGCAAGCCAAATAAACACTATATTCAAACACGTCAAAGCATTTACAAATTCAGTCTTGGAAAGGTTGGTTATGGAAGTCACACTGTCTCAAAACTGATACGGACACAGCTGGGGAACTGTCAGATATCTCTGGAGATCACCTGAAAGAGGCCCAAATCCCAAACAGAGAATCAGACCACTTTTACAGCCGAACACAAATACTGTACTCGTTCAAGATTGACCGAAGTGACTTGGAAAGTGTTTACCCAAGAATAAAATTGCTCAAGACCTGTTGCGTGTCCCAAGGTGTAATGTTACTGCATTTCCTACTCATCAACAGTTGACACCAGTCACACAGCAAGATTACAAATGGAAGAATTAGGATCTTTAGGCTAACGCTACCATTTGTACATCTACAAAGAAACAACCTTAGCACCTGGCTGAGGGTGGAATAAAACCAGGCCACGCATAGACTGCAAGCATCCTCTTACTTTCCTAGTTTGCCAAATAAGTTTGGCCAAGCTATACCACTAGATCATACCACACTGAGAAACTAGGTCTGACCAATGGACGAGAGGATAGGGATCATTAACAGCAACATATCTCGAGCCACACAGTTTAACCAACATTCCTCTGCTGCATAAGCGAAGCTAGGCTTACTAACTGAAATAAAAAGTTAAACCTCCAATGCCCACTCGCAGCATCAATATTCGCCATTCAGAATGCAGCATATGCCAGATAAAATAAAGCCAATTCTATTCCGCTCCAGCCTCATAGCAGCATCCCTTTCCATTGTACTGGTGTGATTGTGCGGCCATATTTATTGCATCAAATATTCCTGTGATCTCCGAGAGAAACCGCATGTTGAGGCACACGAGTAGTTTTGTGCTGCGAATTTGTTCCCGTTAAGAACAGGGTTGAAATTTCTGAAAATTACTCCACAGAGGATTCTTACAGCTGGCAGAGACTTGCTTCCGTCCATCAGTTCGAGCAAGTTTTAAGCTCAGGTTCCCAGAGGCAAAAGGAATAGTTTTCAGCATGCTGTCTCGTGCCAATTTTGACTATGCCATGAATATCAGCATAACTAACCAGACAGACTTTGCAACTAAACACCCATTACTAATACTAATGGTGGAAGATCCAGCACCAAAGCCCCTGATCAAATATGCTTTCAACCTCTTTCAAATGAACAGATAATTGCACCACTTGTGTTTGGAAAATGTCAAACAACCCATTAAAAAGTAATCTATTGCATGTTGGTTTTCTCTTTCTTCCCAAGACTAAAATATCAAGAAAGGAATGGGCATTGGTCAACAAACAGCAATCTCAAAACTGTTGGAACCTTGAAAAGCCGCCAAGTGGCAGCCCTACTGAAGAACTTCTGCCTCAAGTGCTCTGGATGGAGTGCACATCATGGATATGATGCAATGTCAAAAAAAAACCTTCTAATTTAACAATTTATCACTTTAATGAATGCACCTTCTAACACGAATACAACATACATGTCTCAATTAAGCTGCAAATAGAGCAGGCCACAGACTAAGCAACTCAGAGGAAAATCAGACTTGCGACAAACAGGATAAGGTGTTTTAAGCTCCAGTTGTTATACAGCTGTTTTTACCAGAAATACAGCTTTCCGCCTCATTTTAATAACTGCCAAACACTACGTGTAGACATTAACTAGGGTTCTCTCTTGCATGCAATGCGTATAAAAACAGCTACTCCTTGCGACCCCAAAGTCAAAAATAAAATACAAAATGTTTTAAAAGCAAAAAAAAAGATTTTCCCCCACAATTACAAAACATGCAAAGTCAAAATAAATAAGATATACAATTGCATACAAAAAAAACAACAGTTTTGGAACACTGAATTGTTTCATCACAATAAAATTGGTATACATAGTCCAGTTTCTTTTCCAAAAAAAATCACAAATTTCATCTTTTAGCTTACAAAAATTTTCAAAAGGAAAAAAAGTAGCCAACGAGTGCTAAGGTTTTGACTGAGGGGCCAGCTATGCCATTCTAAAAACAGAAGTAAAAGCTCCTGCTCTGATCAAGTTTAAAAAGGGACTGTTTAAAAAAACAAACTTTGCTGCTTATACTTGCCCTATCTACCTGAAGTTAGGTCTGTCTAAATGAATGCATCATTTCCAAAGCCACACAATCTAGATTTCAGCACAGAAGTGCAATGAATTTTGAAACATGCTCCAAATCAACTCCAAAAAGGATTTCAATTCAATATTCTCAAACTCTTGAACCTTGCTCCGAGAACAGAACAGCAATGCACCTACTCCCGAGCTCACACCAATTCTGATCCAAACTATACTGCAAACAGCACCAATCCCCATTTCTCACAAATCTAGATCCTAAACTCAAATCCACACCAATCAGGATACAAAAAAAAATTGCACAGCACCAATCCAGATCTAAAAATGTCGACACTGCACTTTCCAAATCCACAGCAATCTGGATGCAACCAAAGATTTATTCATTCACCTCTGAAGACGTGCCAGTTACAAACTATAGATGCGAACAGTAGATCCGACCAAAGTTTATTTAGTAACTTCTCCTCCGTAGTCTTCCTCCCCATACTCTCACATGGATCTAGCCCCACAGTCAAAAGCACCATCAACGTAAGCAAAACAGCAATGAATCTAACCATGATACCATTGTTTTTGCCCCAACAAAAAATACGGGCAGCAGTTCTTAAAATCTGCAATTTATTTAAATTGATGCACCATCTTTTTCTTAAGAACAGGAGACTGATTGATGCATTAGTTAAAATCGTACCATAATCATGCAAGTCATACAAATTGTGGGCTAGTAAGGCACTTTTCTTCTTAAAGAAAAAATGTTTAGGCACACCAAAATCCAAAGGATTGGATTGGATAAGCAATGACATCAGATTCACTACAAAAATATTAGTGAATGCAAAAAGCATCGCCAGACCATAGTAATGTAAAAATTTAGTAATTCAAAAATCAGATACAGGATAAGACAGGGTGGGTTCTATTATAACAATGCAATGAAGGTAAACTCTAATCAGAGTCCAGAGGAACAGAAGCAACCAGACCAGAAAGAACTTGAGCACGCTAGCCATTTTGCCAGCAGAAGCAACTTGGAATTTGACCTGGTTGACCTGGTCTTCCAGAGAGACTGTCAAAAGTCTAGGCCCCGATTTAATTCAATTAAATTAAATTTTTCTGCAACACCCTACCAAGTATCCTTTATTCCAAATCAGATTTGCATCCATGTAACTATAGAGGCTGTGGGCCTCCCAACCAAAATCACGAAAAAGAAAATGTGGAAGTTGGGGTTTGGGTGAGAAAGTAGTTCCTGTGCCATTTTAATCAAGGTTAGGATAGTAAAGTGCTGTACACACCAGTTAATAACACTCGCACACAATTTATCAACAACTTTTCTCAACTAAGACTTCAATAAAGCATAATGAAGATTGAAAAATTTGCACATAGGCTACACTACAAAGCACCCCTTCCCCCAGCGAGAATTCCAATGCACAGTAATGCCAGATTGTTTACACAAAGCATTTTGAGTTGATGAATGATGAAGTTGTCGATAAAACCCTATAACTGGTGGTAATAGTGGTAGGGACAACGAAGCATTAGATGTTGATTCCATATTAAAGCAAATTGTCTTAAATACAACAGACTATCGCTGCAGTATGGATAAATTTTCTCTAAATCACTCGTCCCTGTGGTATTCAAGCCACTTGTGCCCAATCACGCATATTTCATCTTTTGAAGATGGTCAACGGTGAAAGCAGCACCAATAATTGCACGAGAAAAATACAGGGAAAGGACAGTTACATGATAACATTTTCAATCAAACGGGTTCAACTGTAACTTGCCACTAACAGAATTGATCTGATCTGGAGAGCATAAAGCCAAGCACTCCTCATCCCAATTCTAATTCTTAACTAAGGCCTTCCTTTCAGAGCTCAGTGGGATATGTCAGAAGGACCAATTCTAAGCTTACTACTACCTCTTATATACATTCACAAACTTCAATGAGAAATCAACAGCTGAAAATATTACACAAACTTTTGGGGTGACTACAAGTGATTACTGAAGTTCTGAAAACTTTGAATCCTTTCATATTCCATATCTTGCTGTTTCGGCTCCTGTGCTCTGATATCCAGCTATGAAATAACTCAAACTGAAGTACACACGGTCTGGGACCTTGGAGATATACTGTATGTCACATTTGCCAGGAGTTAAAAGCTACACGAGTAGAATATCTGCTAGTTGGCTAATCAGGCAATGAGTCAGATAGTGACATCGTAATACAATATACACTGTTTATGCATGTCTGATTTGGCTGCACTAACCATTGAAGACGGGACAGTTCCAATGTTTGATATTTGATCTATGAAGGAGTTCATTTCTACCACAGCAACTAGTAGCATTTCATCTGGAATGCGACCAGTGACGGCTGGAAATTGAACGAACGTTTGTGTACGAATGGAGTGTTTTCAGCCGCATCACCCTCAATAATCAAATTCATTTCTAAGATCACATGAAAACTGGTCACTTGATAGGTACACCAGAGTGCTGCTGTCACCAAGAAACTGTACACCATGGGTTAATAGCCATAATGGCTGTAGATCTAAAAAAAGTTCATGATAATGTATACTCAGCTGGGATAGTGTATACAGTCTGTGTCTCTATGCCTGATAAGTACAGGGAAAATTTTGTACTTAAGATCTGAATTAAACAACTTTTGAACTAATGTTTGAAAGCTTTATCCCTAGTCTGTTCAAGTTAATAAAACATAAAACTTGGGAGAATGCCCTGGCAAAGTATGTTTCTCCAACACAGTACACAGCACCAGTCTTACATAAGCCTACACAGAGATGATGATAGTTTGCTAAGTTTCAAGTGACGTCCAACTGAAATTGCTCCAATTTTGATTTTTTTTTTTAAAAAAGAAATGTTTAAACCAAGATAGCAGTAGATCTAATCAAAATGTTGGCCAATACAGATGGACTAATGGCCATCTCACAAAGCTGACAGCAGCACATTCTTTTCTGGGATGGCTATCCCAAACTTCAAAGATCCCAATATTTGAAATTGTATTTTTATTTGGTGCTTTTACTAAAGCAGGTGAGCTATCCAGGTAATCTTGAGTCCAGGAAGTTTTCAGACCTTTTGGGCAGTTATGTACAGTTCACACAACCTCAATCTCCAAACATGCCCAGCCCCTATGTACAAAGATCGCAGCTGTTTTTGTTATTTCACCGCCATGAAAATCACAACATGTAGTATTCAGCTGGCTGACCTCTCAGTTCCAAACTCGGCACTCTGTGGCTATTACACAAGTCAATCTATAGAAAAGTACAACTTACAACTAAAAAAAAAAATTCACTCATTTGAAAGACAGCATTTGTGTAAGAAATCACAGCATCCAAAGGCCATACATATCGTAACACATTTGCGATAATGGAGTGCATAATACAAAAATAAAATTGTCAACAGTTATCTTGGGTGTATTAAATACATACAGCAAGAGCCCCTTAGAACAGTTCTGTTACCAAATCTTGATTCACTAACTAGTAGTGTATATAATGAAATTCACCTACTGTAAACTGAAGCTCCAATTTATACGTTGCTAAGAAATCCATTGTCCAATTTTTCATCCAACATTATATAAATAATTAACAGATGACAGATTCTCTCGGAGGAATGACATACGATCTTTTTAAGGGCATTTGGGAGGTAAGTGCTCCCCGGATCTACGTTGAAAAGTTCTAACATTTGAAATGTCCCAAAGTTGTAAAGTAAGCATAAAGGAAACTTGACCACAATAACCTACATGGTACACCAGTTCAAAATGTTGGGTTGCAAATTGTGAAGTATTCTCCCATGGTCAGTGTAAGTATAGAATGCAGGATAGGGAAGAATTACAAGCCTGTGCTTCAGTCAAGGGACTCAGAGTACAGCTCTCGAGTCAAAGGACGCAGACTGAATTATAGCTTTTGCAGTAAAAACAATTGTTATAGGATACAAGGTGAGAGAGATGATCACTGGGCCTTACAGAATGGCTCTTTGTCAAAATGTTGCACAGTGGCTCTGTGTTATGGGTGATGAGAATTGGTTAAGAAGGTCCAACATTGTCACAGGTGCACAACAGGTATTTTCTGAAGATGATTAGGTGCACATATCTCGGTGGGACATTACACGATCGCAATTTTGTAGACTGTCACCAATCCATGTTAAATTGCACAAGTCTGAAAAATCTTATCCCCAAGATTGAGTTCCAGCCTTGCAACTAGTTAAGTAGGGAGCATTTTCTACAAAACCAAGAATAATTTTACAAATTACATAGCTTACTTGCTATTCTTGTGGTAGCTTCGTTGAGTCAATGGCCGTGAGGGTGAAGTGGTAGAACGCAGGACCTAGATAGTTCCTGCCAATTGTGGCAGTTGAGGGATTTAACCACAAGAACTGTAGCCCACCACGTTTTTTTTCCTCCTTTTGCTGTGTTTTTACTGTTTATAGAAACTATATTTAAAAAACACACATGTATCTTATTGCGCAAGAGTCCACAGTGCACAAGGAGTTGGGGAATATCTTGAACCTGCCCCAGTGACCATAGAATGCATTTTGTTAGCACCATGTGGAACGCTACACGGACTGCGCACAGGTGTACACCATGTTTTGTAAACTGCATTCCGCGTGTGTTCTGACCAGAAATCCTTCATAAATTTTAGATAGGTGAAGCAAATTTCATTTGCCGGCAGTCAAGCGTTGATCTTTCGTAAGATGAGAGGTAGAAAAAAAAACATAATCCTGTTTTTTTCCAAGAAGAATTTTTTTTAAAATCTCTGTTGAAGCTGCCTTATAATTTAAGTGCAACTCAAGCTCTTTATGGCTTTCCATGGTCATTAATGTCAACATTATTGCACTTTATTTTTCTCTATGCAGCTTTAACAGACTAATCGCTAAATTTCTTCCAGACATGTCGATCTTTTAACACAAGAAACTATTGGCAAAGAGCTCCAACTCCATTAATCGGGCAAACTGTATGTATTGCAGCTGTATTTAGAAGTCACTGGTTGTCGCTTGGAAACTATCATGGGTGGTGAATGGAGAGTAGTTGGGGGCAGAGGGGAAATGGACACCACCAGCGCCAGGCTAGCAACAGGCTCAATTACTGAAAGAATTGATGCTAACCTGTTTCAGAGTCGTTGCTCTCAGAGGAGCTGGAGTCACTGCTACTGTCTGACTCAGAAGAGCTGCTGCTGCTTCTCATCCTTGAGGGGCCTCCCACATCCATGCTTATGTCATGCTTCTCAGCTGCACAAAAAGAATTATCATATAAGTAAATAGACAGCATAATCCATTCAAGCTCAATAAAAGATACTGCAGCTAAACGTGCTTCATACAAGCTCTTTTTAAGTGCAATTATCAACTTAGGGCTTCGTTGGTGCTTATCAAAATTTTCATAACTGCTTATTCTTGGGACAATCACTGCATATTATAGCTTATACATTAAAGTCACAATACACATAAAGGCTATGTTTTTAAACTGGGTATTTTATTGTAAAATAAAGTTCTTTACTTGGTAACTTTATGCCTCATTAAATAATTTGGGGAAAAATCAACCCCCAAATTTAAGTTCACCTGCTTAGAAGTACTTTTTAACCCTCGTATAAAAGTTAAATTATTATTTATTGCATCACATATTATACCCCATACAACACCCTCTCTCATGTGTTTAGAACTCAGTGTATGGAACTTGGAAGTCTGCACTGCACCACCTCATTGTGCATTCCAAGTAACCTGCACCAGGCAACTCCTGATTCATAAAAACAAGCAAACTAGCAATTTCCTCAGTCCAGATGAAATTACAAAACTCCGAGTAGAATGTTTGACCCAATTAATATTTTCTCTTTCGTAAACTTTAAACAGACTGGAAACGAACAATAAGGACGAGAAGAGATGCAACACCACATATCATAGGAAAAAACCTCTTTGGTCTAAATCACAAGATATGCACATAACCTAAAATGTCAAACAGGGTTGTGCTTTGTTGATTCTTCCCTTAGCCGTCCTGCCCCAGGCGAACAATACCTGAGGCTATCTGTCGGTGCAGGATAGCAAAGAATCTTTCTCTTAAAAAAAATGGCATTCATAAAACACCTTCCACCACCACAGGAGGTCCCAAAGCACTCGACAGCCAATGAAGTGTTCTAATGATCACTGTTGTAATGCTGGAAAGGTGGCAATCTAATTTGCATGGAGAATGCTTCCATTAAATGGCCAGATAATCTGTTTTAAGATGTTGATTCAGGAATAAATATTGGCCCGTGCCCCATGCGCATTCCTTGCTCTTATTTGAAATCATACATGGGGTCTGTAATAGTCATCTGAAGGGGCAAACAGGGCTCAATAGTTTAACGCCTCATCTGAATAATGGATCCTCAGATAGTGCAGAACTCCACAGCACTGCACTGGAGAATCAGCCTTGATTTTTGTGCCCAGCTCCTTCAGTGGGACTTGAACCCACAACTTTCTGACTCAAGAGGCGAGAGTGCCACCTGAGCCATGGCTGAGACTTCAAAGGCCACCTTAGTAAGCGGATTTTAACAGTTAATTTAAAATCAGAAGACAGATCTGATAATTACATGAAAATGAATGATTTAGGCAACAGTTCAGATTCCTGATGGAATGGTGCTCAAGGCATTCACTCAGACAAAAGGGGTAGAAGTACTTTGCTCTTTAACACTTGCTCACAGGTTGGTGGGAGGGAGTAAGACACGTGCTCTTACTAAAGAGTAACAAAAACTTAACAGGAGGAGGCTCAACTAGTTTGACCAAATGGCCTATTTTGGTGCTGTCCAATGTATGGAATTCTACATATGGTTTTAAAGTTTGAATTTCAAAATAGGCTTGAAGCATTGTCTACAATGCTTCAATATGACAATATGTTCAACTGAGGCGATACCTCTTGGACATATTAAGTTGACGTAAGCCATGGATTTGGGCTGAGTGTATCGGAGCCCAGCCAGCATTGAGGAGTATCCTTCCTTCTGGATGTTGATCTAAAACAGTCAAATCTTAAATAATTTGGTATCAGCAACTGAAGCAATGCTGATTCATCCCAGTGTGATAATAAATATACAATATAAAATAAGTCCCTCGATTTTCCTCAACCATTTAGGCATTCAATTGATGGCTCCCAATATGTTTACCTGATAAGGAATTAAAGTTGAGGTAAGTACAGGCTTCAGCCTCTTTACACATTCCAATTAGAGAACCCATATTACTTTATTTAGTTCACGTCGATGAAAAAAGAACTTGCATAGCTCATCCAGGAAAAGAAAAATCTTTGATATTGCCACGACCGTCTGTCATATCGGCTGTTAGGAATAAGACATGAGCGACACCATTTTATACTGCACAGCTCCTGCTTAAAAGTAATTACTATCGCTGACTTTCCAGTTTGAGATAAAAATTTCAATTCCTTTACATTGTAAATCATTAAAGATTCACACCTCCCTAATGGAGATGACGGGTAGCTGAGACCAAGGTCACAGGACTGATCTTGTTTGTGCAGTTATTTGATCTCAACTATCAGGTAGTTGTTACAGCTGGCCTGTATGTTCCCGGCTTGGCGAGGGGCTTCAGGGGAGCGAGCCACCATGTCTCCCACACAAGATCACTATTGAGCACAATGGGCAGTTTACTTGTTATTCAGAGGAATTTGGGTGTTCTTGCACACGAATCCCAGAAAATTAATATGCAGCTACAAGCAACTAAGGCAAAAGGGATGTTAGACCTTATTGCAAGGGGGTTGAGTATAGAGCAAGGACGTTTTACTGCAATTATGAAAGGCTATGATGAAACCACACGTAGAGTATTGTGCACAGTTTTGTCTCTTTTCCTAAGGATATACTTGCCTCAAAGGGGATGCAGCAAAGGTTCACTACGTTAGTTTCTGCAATGATTGGGTTATCTTAGGAGGCTACATTAAGTAGAATAGGCTCATGTTGAACGTATACAGTGAATGTTACATGTATCACAATTGTATTGAAAAAAAATGTTGACTGCAATGAAGAATAACAGATGATCTAATTGAAATGTATAAAACTCGGACTCAACTAGAGATGCTGACTGGCTGTTCTCCTTGGCTGGAGTCCTGGTCTAGAGGTCACCCATTTAGGATTGAGATGAGGAGAAAGTTCTTCACATGGGGTTCTGAATCGTTGGGATTCTCTAGGACTTAACGTATAATTTTGTTTAAATGTTATGAAGCTGCTTTCTCCCTGCATTGGCTGTTAATAGTGAGCCTACAAGCAGCCAAATGCAGGGAGAAGCCAGCCTCTGATTGGACATGGTGGTAGCAGCAAGGAAATAAGGCCTCAATGGTCCAGGTCAGGGCAAGAGTGAGGAAGAAAGCAGGTGTCAGAGCATAGACAGTGGCCATAGGATGAGAGTGGGGGGGATGGGGAGAAGAGAGAGAGAGAGGGGGGGGGGAAGGGAGAGAGAGAGAGAGAGAGGGGGGAAGAGAGAGAGAGAGAGAGAGAGAGGGGGGGGAAAGAGAGAGAGAGAGGGGGGGGAGGGATAGAGAGAAGGGGGGAGGGAGAGGGGTGAGGGGGAGAGAGAGAGGGGTGAGGGGGAGAGAGAGAGGGGTGAGGGGGAGAGAGAGAGGGGTGAGGGGGAGAGAGAGAGGGGTGAGGGGGAGAGAGAGAGGGGTGAGGGGGAGAGAGAGAGGGGTGAGGGGGAGAGAGAGAGGGGTGAGGGGGAGAGAGAGAGGGGTGAGGGGGAGAGAGAGAGGGGTGAGGGGGAGAGAGAGAGGGGTGAGGGGGAGAGAGAGAGGGGTGAGGGGGAGAGAGAGAGGGGTGAGGGGGAGAGAGAGAGGGGTGAGGGGGAGAGAGAGAGGGGTGAGGGGGAGAGAGAGAGGGGTGAGGGGGAGAGAGAGAGGGTGAGGGGGAGAGAGAGAGGGGTGAGGGGGAGAGAGAGAGGGGTGAGGGGGAGAGAGAGAGGGGTGAGGGGGAGAGAGAGAGGGGTGAGGGGGAGAGAGAGGGGTGAGGGGGAGAGAGAGAGGGGTGAGGGGGAAGAGAGAGGGGTGAGGGGGAGAGAGAGAGGGGTGAGGGGGAGAGAGGGAGAGAGAGGGGTGAGGGGGAGAGAGAGAGGGGTGAGGGGGAGAGAGAGAGGGGTGAGGGGGAGAGAGAGAGGGGTGAGGGGGAGAGAGAGAGGGGTGAGGGGGAGAGAGAGAGGGGTGAGGGGGAGAGAGAGAGGGGTGAGGGGGAGAGAGAGAGGGGTGAGGGGGAGAGAGAGAGGGGTGAGGGGGAGAGAGAGAGGGGTGAGGGGGAGAGAGAGAGGGGTGAGGGGGAGAGAGAGAGGGGTGAGGGGGAGAGAGAGAGGGGTGAGGGGGAGAGAGAGAGGGGTGAGGGGGAGAGAGAGAGGGGTGAGGGGGAGAGAGAGAGGGGGTGAGGGGGAGAGAGAGAGGGGTGAGGGGGAGAGAGAGAGGGGGTGAGGGGGAGAGAGAGAGGGGTGAGGGGGAGAGAGAGAGGGGTGAGGGGGAGAGAGAGAGGGGTGAGGGGGAGAGAGAGAGGGGTGAGGGGGAGAGAGAGGGGGTGAGGGGGAGAGAGAGAGGGGTGAGGGGGAGAGAGAGGGGGTGGAGGGGGAGAGAGGGGAGGGGTGAGGGAGAGAGAGAGGGGTGAGGGGCAGAGAGAGAGGGGTGAGGGACAGAGAGAGAGGGGTGAGGGACAGAGAGAGAGGGGTGAGGGACAGAGAGAGAGGGGTGAGGGACAGAGAGAGAGGGGTGAGGGACAGAGAGAGAGGGGTGAGGGACAGAGAGAGAGGGGTGAGGGACAGAGAGAGAGGGGTGAGGGACAGAGAGAGAGGGGTGAGGGACAGAGAGAGAGGGGGTGAGGGACAGAGAGAGAGGGGTGAGGGACAGAGAGAGAGGGGTGAGGGACAGAGAGAGAGGGGTGAGGGACAGAGAGAGAGGGGTGAGGGACAGAGAGAGAGGGGTGAGGGACAGAGAGAGGGGGTGAGGGGAGGAGAGAGAGGGGGTGAGGGAGAGAGAAGGGGGTGAGGGAGAGAGAAGGGGGTGAGGGAGAGAGAAGGGGGTGAGGGAGAGAGAAGGGGGTGAGGGAGAGAGAAGGGGGTGAGGGAGAGAGAAGGGGGTGAGGGAGAGAGAAGGGGGTGAGGGAGAGAGAAGGGGGTGAGGGAGAGAGAAGGGGGTCGAGGGAGAG